>NW_019416731.1:205934-245116 GCF_000390285.2 Anoplophora glabripennis
AAATAACAGTCACTAATTAAAAACAGACAATAGACAAAACTAAAGTACAATAAAAGTCACAAAATAAAATCAGTTGCGTACATTATAAACCTGCTTAATACAACTGATGGTAGAACAGAATAAATCTAACCGTGATTCAACTTCTAGGTAGCTGGCACACATCTGATGAACAGGCGCTGCTTTGTACAAATTGGTTCGACCTTTTTTTAATTCCAAAAGATGCCTATTTCTAGCATTCACTCGAGGAACATGAAAATCTACTAGCCTCAACAAGTTCTCACATTTTATTAAATTATTGAGCAATTTAAACAAAAATATAACAGAATACATTTTTCGGCGTTCTGCGAGACTGCACATGTTGAAGCGTTCGAAAAATGCCTCCTGCGGAAAGCCCCTCGGCGGGTAGTGACCATCAAGCGCGAACACCGCTAGTTTAAAAAATCGACGTTGAACTCTTTCTAAGCATGACACATGAATAGAATAAATAGGAGTCCAAACCAAAGACGCATACTCCAGTCTAGATCTGACCAGTGCACCGTATAGCAGTTTAAAAGTGTTGGGATTCCGAAAACCCGCCATATTCCGCACGACAAAACCCAAGTTCTTGTAGGCAGATTTAACTATAAAATCCATATGCTGCCTGAAAGAAAGTTTTGGATCGAAATAGACTCCTAGGTCTTTAATAACGTTTGGCCGAACTAGGCTGGACCCGTGTAATCGGTAGTCATACGAAATTTGCCTCAACTGCCGACTGAAGGACATGACATTACATTTTGCCACATTAAGAGGTAATCTATTGTCAGCGCACCAGGAGTTTACCAAATCCAAATTTCTCTGCAGATTACGTGCATCACGTTCATTGGCTATGGGACAAAATATCTTCATATCATCCGCATATAATAGGAAACGCACATCCAGATCCAATGCTATATCATTAATAAAAATCGTAAACAGCAAGGGCCCCAGGAGAGAACCTTGTGGAACCCCTGAGGATTGTGCAAATTCCAATGACCTTTCTCCCATAATCTGGACAAACTGAGTTCTGTCTGATAAGTAAGAGGCCATGAGCTCCAACAATAAAGAACCCAACCCCGCGGCATCTAGTTTCGACAATAATAAACCGTGGTCAAAACGGTCGAAAGCCTTCGAAAAATCCGTGTACAAGACATCCACCTGACCTCCCCTATCAATCACCTCATGGATATACTGCGCCATACACGCCAAATTGGTAACCGTGGAACGCCCTTCAACAAAACCANAACAAAGAAGTCTATTAGTAAAGCCGGATGATGAGGATCCTCCGGCAACAACACGTCAGAAGAGTGGAAAACGGAACATCTGACATTAGAGAGAACGAGGTCAAGAATCCTGTTATTGTGATTTAGAATATTGTTGTATTGATGGAAGTCATAAAAGTTTATAAAATTATTTAGTAAATGAAGTGAAGATTGTTCAGTAAGAGTGGTATTATTAATATAATTAGGCAAATTAAGAAATGAAATAACAAGTACACTTATAGCTGTAATTGTAAAAGTTTATTTATTTAAAGGAATTATTAAAAGTGTTTCGTACACTAGGAAGCTATAAAATAGCCATTTTACGTTGCAGGAGGACGAAAAAGTGGCCTTCATAGGACCTTCCGCTAAAGCTATCACAGGAATGGGCGACAAACTGGAGTCCAAAAGGTTAGCAATGGCGGCAGGCGTCAACACCATCCCAGGTTTCGACGGCATCGTCAGAGACGCTGACCATTGCGTAGAAATATCCAGAAATATAGGCTACCCAGTTATGATAAAAGCGTCAGCAGGAGGGGGCGGCAAGGGGATGAGAATCGCTAGGAACGACGAGGATGCCAGGTGAGATTTCTCTCCCAACACACCTAGTTAGCTAGTGAAAGGCGCTCTAAATACCCCAAACCGTTAAAATAACTCATCACTCATATATTTTCAACTGGAAGTTTATCTTTATTGCAGTAATACTGCATTTTAATTGTGGATTCCTTCAAAGGCGTCGATTTCTTTTTATTCGGTTCGCATTTCCGTTTCTGGGAGCGCGCGTTTGATAAAAAGTCTGGTACACGCAGTGCTTGTTCAAATACAAGCTCTCTTTGTGGATGTCATTCAAAAAGGCAGACCCCGTTCGCGTCCTACTTTGTGTTTGATAAGTTTCGCATTCGACCAACTTTTTAATTAACTATTTCCTACGTCGGAGTTGAAAAAGGCAAGCTCTTGCACGAGACCGGCATTGCTCGAAATAGGAGGATCTCGAATCTTTTTTAATAAACAATATTGAAAACTTGTGATAGGAATATGCGTAGAGAAGTTGATAGTAGCAAAAAAAAGTTTTAAAAATTATCAGTCGCCTGGTTAAAATTATAATGATTTTTTAGCAAGATTTCATAAACTGCTTGCCTTAGAATCAACTAAATTTGTCGTAGATGTACTCCTGAAATGGAGCAACAATTTTCTTGAAGTGCTTCTCTTTTCGCTAATTAGACCAGGCGGTATCTGTTTTAAAAAGGGTATACTTGGGTAAAACGCATATGATCGGAGATTTTTGCTTTAACGGCTTCTAAACAACATCAGAAATGATAATTTTTCTATGCAAATAAAAAAAAAACGTGGGCTTAATTTTTAATGCAAAAAAGTATAAAAAAATTGCAAAAAAAATCATTTTTATCTTGGATTTCTCGGCGACAACTTAGCAACTATTCATTTTAGACAAAAATGGAAGAGGAAAAAAAGTTTTGTAATTAAATTTTGATCAAGATAGAGTTAGTTGCAATTCGAAAAAATAATTATTGTTATTGCAAAAATCGGAAAAATCATTTAAAAAATTGCAAAAAATGCTAGTTTATTTGTCAATTTTTTTCAGACACTTGAATAATACCTAGGATCTTCATACTTTTCCCAATTAAACTTCTTAGTGCATAGAATCATCACACCAAATTTCATCCAATTCGGTTCGATAGTTTTTACATAATAATTGTTTAATTTTTTTTTTTTTTTTAAATTAAAAAATTTTCAAAATCAAATTTCTAAAAATCTAAAGCCTTTGAATACTTGAAAATTTCACCACAAAAAGAAGAGCTCTCAAGCTTTAAAATGCTTTTTGAAAAATTCAAATCGGACGATTAGGTGAGCCGTGGTGATTGTTTAAACATTTTCGCAATTTTCACGCTTATAAACAATTGCAATAATTTAATGTTTTTTTAAATTTTTTTTTATTTTAAAATATGGTTTGAAAGTACTCGGAAAGACGAGTATTTAAAAAAAAACCTGATGATCCGCCCATTATTTTCGGAGTTATAGCCCGTTAAAGTTAACCCTTATTTACAGCAAAACTATAAGGGTATAAGGGCTGTTTTTTGAACTAATAGGTTTGTCATTCCGAGTACTTTCCAGATATAAATTTTCAAAATTTGCAATCACGGGCGTCCCATTTAAAATGTCACTCAAAGATATTCAAGACCGCGTGAAATCAATGAGGTATCAGTGGTGGGGGGAGCAAACACACAGCTACTCCGATCTGAATTCTCGAGTTCAAAACTGCGACGCTCGGAAAAATTTCACTTATCTCAGCTTCTAATGGACCAATTTCGATGATTTTTTTTTAAATCGATGTCTCGCAACTTAAAAAATTCAATTATCATATTTTCAACTACCTTTTATTATTAATTATTGGACTTTTGACATGCCGATAAACAGTTACTTTAAAAAATGATTAATTTATTATGTTTATTTATTTACTATGTTAATATTCACGACCAAAATTTTTGCATGTTGCACCAGGTAATACTAGTAAGTTTGTTTAAATATTATAAAATTGTTTAAACAATAATTATTTAAATAAACAACTGAAAATTGGTATTAATTTTTAGTTGTACGATAAATTTCTAAAAATCTTTCAAGAAAAAAATAAATTGTGAATAATTATAATTTTAATTTTTTCGTTTACTTAACTATTTATTTCAATTTTTATTTACATTTAATCTAATCTAATTCTTTTACTAGTTGGTGATTTTTCAAATGCCTCATCAGTATTATCACAATCTATTTCGTCGTCGATTCACTCGTCCTGCGACTGCAAAATACCATTTTCTAACGACTCTGAAATCTGATTGTCGAGTTCACTTGCACTTTCTTCTGAAATGTCTTCTTCAAAATCGATTTCGAACTCGTCTACTTCCACTATTTTGTAAGCATTTTTACACATTTGCCCTGGGCAAATTAAGCCCACGTTTTTTTTTTATTTGCATAGAAAAATTATTATTTCTGATGTTATTTAAAAGCCGTTAAAGCAAAAATTTCCGATCATATGCGTTTTACCCAACCCGATACAGATACCCAGATGGACTAAATAAGAAATACTTGATTCTAATGAAATACATCTGAAATAAAAAATGTTATCTGAGCATGTGTTTTTCTTTGAAGAATCTTAATGTTAACCGCATAACCGTTGTCCTCGATGTCTTATAGTGTCGTATCTAAAGTTATTCCTGAAGGAACATAATTAGAAAAACTAATACGTCCTTAAATAGAGTTATCTTCGTTAATAAAACTTGTTAATTGGGGGCTTCCTGTATAAATAGAAATCTACTTTTCCCATTCATGAATACAAATGCGAAACTTTGCAATCAAAAACCAAAATAACTATATACAGGATGTTCCACTTAAGAGGGATTCTTCTGTAACTCTGTAACTGTAAAATTTATATAAAAAAAATGGTTTTAATAAAAGTTGCCTGGAATCATGTAGGCCATGTAAAGAAAATATTTTTAGCTTTCCAGGATATTCCATTTCGCATGGACGCTATATAAATTTGTTATTTTAAATTGAACACCCTGTATATTATTGCGTTTTTGAATTCCTTGGTTAATATTAGGTAGAGTTTATTACATGTACATGATGTTTAAAACTTACTGTTTGCGAGATAATCAGTTGTTTTTGAACAAAATCACGATTCCAGCTCTCTAGATAGCGTCTAAACTAAACCGTAAGAGTTAGAAACCTGCAGTTTTCACAGTTCGTTTTGGCATAAATTACTCTATCTTGTCATCTGTAAGCAAAACGTGTATTCAGACTTGGAAATACTGAGTCCTACATTTAATAATCTTACGAGTTGAAAAACTTTTTTTTTTTCAAATGGAATGACCCATATTAATTGTCATGGGTGAATGCAAAATTGGATGCCTTTTCGACTGATATAAGGTTGTTCATACTTATCTAACAGTTTTCTAGAAAAATCAGGTTCTTTTCTAAAGTCCGAAAAAGTAGCTATGTAAGTAAAAGCGTCAAGAAGGCCTTGCAAAACCACTTTTATCAGGCCTGGGACTGACAGTGTCAATGTTTACTGGCATGTTCAGAAAGTGATTTGACAAACAAAAGTAAACCACTAACAACAACTAAAACAAAACGGCAAAGAGGCTTAGAGAGCCGAAATAATTTAACAAATTTTTGATCCGAAAGCATAAATGGATCTGTCTTAGGTAGAACTTATCGTCGAATGTTTAAAAGTTCCTCGCCTTCATCAACATTGTTCATTATTTCATCCCACAATACTATATTAGGTAGATCCATTTTATTCTACGAGTATTATTTTATCCGTGTACAATTCTTCAAATAAACACAAATTCTACGGACGTTTCCTCAAAGTTCTCGAAGGATATCACCACAAAATAGTAACTAAAGATATCAGACAGATTGCGGAATTCGTAATTTTTGAAACATGTCAAAAAATATAGTGTCACAATTTAATGATCCCTGCCTGTTCCCCCGAAAATATCAGTAGAAGGAATAGGGAACAATTGTTCTATCATTACTCAATAGAACACCATTCAAGAATACCTATTAATGAGTTTTAGTAGAGACACGCCCCCTTTCTCTCGTTTCTTCTACTCCCTATAATTCAAGAATAGAGTCCCTGGACACCTTGAAGGACAACTCACTGGTCCCCCGCGCCCAGTCCATCTGGGAAAAGTTTCGTGTAAAAACCGACGAACCGCAACGGTATTGTGAGGTGGAGCACCATCATGTTGCAGCCACATTCTTCGAAGTGTAGCTAAAGGAATATCGCCTAACAAATCTTCTAGAGCGTTTGTTAAAAAGTTTAAATAAACTGCTCCAGTTAGATGCTGGTCAAAAAAGAATGGTCCAATGACATGGGTTCCCAAAATTGCTCTCCACACGTTCAAAGACCATCATTGGCTATGAGTTGTCCGGAATTGGTGAGGATTTACTGTGTCAGAATAATGGCAATTATGACTATTAACGAAACCATTTTTATGAAAAGTAGCCTCATCGGAGAACATAAACCGTTTAAAAAATCATTATCTTGATTTAACATCTCAAGTACCCACTGACAAAACTGCAGTCTCCGCTGAATGTCTACTTTTAGTAACTCTTGGTGTAATTGGATACGATACGGATGAGCAGTGCTGTACTTTTGTAAAATCTTATGTATCAACGTTGTACTAATAAAATTACAAAGCCTTCTTGACGCTATTGTATAGCTGGTTTTTCGGGCTTTAGAAAAGAACCTGATTTTTCTGGAAAACTGTTAGAGATAAGTATGGACAACCTTATATCAATCGAAAGGGCATTCAATTTTACATTTACCCATAACAATTAATATGGGTCATTCTATTTGGAAAAACAAGTTTTTCAACTTGTTGAAACTTGTTTCGACTTGTTGAAACTTGTTTCAACTTGTTGAAACTTGTTTCAACTTGTTGAAACTTGTTTCAACTTGTTGAAACTTGTTTCAACTTGTTGTTTTTCAGTTTTTCAACAACAAGATTATTAAATGTAGGATTTCCGAGTCTGAATAACGTACAGTTTTGCTCACAGATGATAGGATAAGGTAATTTATGCCAAAACGAACTGTGAAAACTGCAGGTGTCTAACTCTTATGGTTATGACGATATCTAGCCTCATTTAGAGAGCTGAAATCGTAATTTTTTTTTCAAACAACTAATTATCTCGAAAACGGTACGTTTTAAACATTATGTATATTTAATAAACTCTACCTAATATTAACCAAGGAATTCAAAAACGTAATATACAGGGTGTCCCATTTAAAATAACAACATTATATAGCGCTCACGCGAATTGGAACACCTTGTAAAGCTAAAAATATTTTCTTTACATGGTCCACATGATTCCAGACAACTTTTATTAAAACCATTTTTTTATAAATTTTACAGTTACAGAAGAATCCCTCTTAGGTGGAAAAAATACACTTTGCATTAGCCAAAATATTATCTTTTAGAGAGGGATTCAAGCTGTCTAGTCAAGAAGCTCTGTCTAGTTTTGGGGATAGCAGGATGTTAGTGGAAAAGTTCATAGACAACCCTAGACACATAGAGATTCAAGTCCTGGGGGACCAACATGGGAACGTCATATACCTCAACGAGAGAGAGTGCAGCATCCAAAGGAGGAACCAAAAAGTCATAGAAGAAGCTCCCAGGTATGTGCTTTAAAAAAGCAGCTCAAAAAAAATCGTCGAAAAAGATTTTACTTCATTTTGTCAAGTATTAAATTGACATACTAACTTTATTAACTGATACTAATTCCATCTGACGTAATTGGTTTATTGATATAAATATATGAATTGATATACTAGTTCGATGTGACGTATATATTATTAATTAAACTACCATTAAGATAAAACTCGGTTATTGCTACTAGTTATTTATTGTTTGTCAGGAATATAGTAATTCAGTTGTTTGGATTGTGAAATCAAAAAATATTTTATTGCTTTAAACCAGTTAGCGTAGAGATAACATTTATTATTATCAAAACGAAGCGAGGTCGAAGTTTTGCAATGATCGATGATCGTGCTAAATCAGAAGACGTTACAAAACTGTAATTAGGAAATTTGTTGTTCGGAGTGGATAGTAAACAAATAAAAATAAAATATATTAAAAATGGGAATTGTTGATGGTTGAAAAATGTTAACACTGAAACTGTAACATTAAAGCGACCCAAAACGATTTAATGTTTGTAAAAAAATTACTTAAACACCCTATACATACAGGGTGACCCATTAAGAATGGAAACACTCGCGTACAAAAGTTGTTTATGGACCGATTTGATCCGGGTTTTTTTTTTTGAAGATAGATCTCCAAAAGCTCTATCTTGATGCAAAATTTGAAGACGAAATTTTGATTTTCAAGGCCTACTACGATTCTTTTTTTAAGTGAAAAATAGCAAAATTTTGTTAGCGATTTTTTTATAAAAAATCTGACTACACCACTGGATTTAGGAACCCCTCAAAGGCATTTGTACCAATTTTTGCGAAAAAAAGTTTGCCCCTAAAAAAGTTATGATAATATCGGCATCACCAGCGTTTGCCGTTGTCGGTGAACCTATTCTTTTAAAGGGAAACAAAATTAAATAACAAACACTGGTTTAATCATTATTAATAAGAATCATAAAAACTAGTATACGTAAAATAAACAACAAGTTCGTTAAATTATTATTATTTCGTGGTTATTATGCCAAAACTTACAAATATATCACCTTCTTAGACAAAAATAATTACATTTATATTTTTTTTATTCAAAAAGCCACTGGATTCTACAACCATAATCCAATTATTTGTGAAGAATTTTCTGAAAAAAATATTACGAGATATTCCAGAAAATAACGTTGCCTAAAAATGATATGAACAAAATTTGATAGGCTGTGAAAAATAGAAGTTTAGACAACAAATGTCAAACTTCACAAGTAGTGGCACATTGTAATATTTTTTGTGCATGGTTAAATAAGTTCCATAATTCTTTGCGATGGCTCAAAGTTTAACTTTACATGAGAAAATTGAAATAGTACGCCTTTCTGGAGAAAATGATCGGACGGCAAGAGAGGTGTGTATAATTTTTAACAACAGACATCCAGATAGACCTAATATTACGCATAGCACAGTTTTTAAAATAAACAATACTTTTATGGAATATGGTGCTGTATCAAAATGCATTTTAAAAAGGGACAATCAACAGAGAAGACGTATTCACGAGCAGGAAATTTTAAATTATTTTACAAACAATCCTCAGAATAGCCTCAGGATTGCTAGTTTAGATTTAAATTTACCTAGAGATAGTATCCGACGCTGCCTAAAAAAAATAACATAAAACCCTATAAACCTAAGTTTCTTCACACTCTGGAACTAGGCGATAATGAGAAACGAATGGAGTTTTGTCTCTGGGCACAGGGACAATATCTCAATTACCGATTTCTTTTAAAAAATATCTTATTCAGCGATGAGGCCATATTCACGACTAATGGCATTGTATCATCACAGAACTCGCGGTGTTGGGTTTCAGAAAATCCAGAGTGGATAATTAATTGCCGAAGACAATATAGTCAGAAAGTTAACGTTTGGTGTGGGATACTTAACGAGAGAGTCATTGGTCCGTTCCTCTTTGAAGGGAATATGAATGGCGAACAATTTCTACAATTTTTTAATTCAGTCGATAATCTTCCATTACAAGAAAGAGTAAATCTACATTTTCAGCTGGATGGATGTCCAATACACAATGCGAGACAAGTCAGGGAGTGGCTTAACGAGAATTTCCCCAATCATTGGATAGATCGAAACAATCGATTAATTCATTGGCCACCCCAATCTCCGGACCTTACCCCACTTGATATTTTTCTGTGGGGCTTTATTAAGTCCAAAGTTTATAAGACGGCCAAATAACTGGGAGGTATTGAAATGTTGTAAAAAATATAAAAAAACGTTATGAAAAATGTATTTGGCAGACTCCTTTTTAATTTTTAAAAATGTAATTTTTTAATCATTAGGTACTTTTTTATCAATTGTTGTTTATATTAGAGTAATTGTTGTTTATTTTGTGTATACTGGTTTTTATGATTATTATTAATAATTATTAAACCAGTGTTTGTTATTTAATTTTGTGTCCCTATGGGTTTATATTCGATTTTTATAAAAGAATAGGTTCACCGACAACGGCAAACACTGGTGATGCCGATAGTGTCATAACTTTTTTACGGGCAAACTTTTTTTTGCAAAAATTGGTACAAATGCATTTGAGGGGTTCCTAAATCCAGTGGTGAAGTCAGATTTTTTATAAAAAAATCGCTAACAAAATTTTGCTATTTTTCACTTACAAAAAAATTCGTAGTAGGCCTTGAAAATCAAAATTTCGTCTTCAAATTTTGCATCAAGATAGAGCTTTTGGAGGTCTATCTTTAAAAAAAAACCAGTTCAAATCGGTCCATAAACAACTTTTGTACGCGATTGTTTCCATTCTTAATGGGTCACCCTGTATATTCTTGATTCAGCGTCTTCTTAGATGAAAATACCAGGAAAGCCATGGGTGAACAGGCTGTCTCTTTGTGCAAAAAATTGGGGTATTCCTCAGCGGGTACCGTAGAATTCCTCGTTGATGGCGACCGCAACTTTTACTTCTTGGAGATGAACACTAGGTTACAAGTAGAACACCCCATCACCGAGTGCATCACTGGGATCGACCTGGTGCAGCAAATGATCCGGGTTGCCAAGGGACACAAGCTAAGGATCACGCAGAAGGACGTCAAAATTAACGGATGGGCCATAGAGAGCAGAGTGTACGCTGAGGATCCTTACAAGAACTTCGGCCTTCCCAGCATAGGTAAGCCGTTGGTCTCCCATAAACCGCCATACACTCTAGACCCAAAATAGTAGGCACTCATTCTCAACATACAGTCTGTAAGGCCGACCTATAACTCGGTTACCCATTTTTGGATACCCTATAAAGTATACATTAACAATGGGAAAATCGAAAGCTGAAGATACTACACATGAAATGGTGACCATTGGCGCAAACATGTCGTATCCGAAAGTTAAAAGTTTCGAAAATACAGGATGTTGAAAGTTAAAATTTTAAATCGTTTTTTTGCGATTATTCTGAAAACATGTAGGTTAGGAACTTGAAAATTTGTGAAACTATATTTTTTTAAGCAACAAATAAGATGCGTGCAATTTCAGTGTTGCTCATAGAGGGCGCCACTTACGACCAATTTTACCAAAAATTTAGTAAATAACTTTTTACTCTGTATGTCTAACATGAAACTTGATTCAAAACCTGAAAGAGCAACCTTTTTTCCATTAATTATGTACTCTTGTTTCATGTCAGTATCTCGATCCGTTTTCGAGAAAAATCGATTTAACGAACACTATATTTTAATAATACGAGAAGTTAAAAGCAAAACAAACTAAGTGTTTCTTCATGTTATTACAACAAATAACAATAAAACAAATGAAATACGTAATAATTATTTAAAGTAATCGTTCGAAGAATCCACCGTGTTGGAGACGACTGTGTATAATAGTATATTTCCACTTGTTAGTCATTTATATGTCCCAATTTCAACACGGATTTTTTTAAGTCACAGATCAACAGTATCTAATTTAATTATAGTGACTCAGTTTATATCTCAGACATTGGATACACACGGTCAAGTTGATGTGATATACACGGACTTCTCAAAGGCCTTCGATCGAATACAACATGAAATTTTACTGAAAAAACTCTGGCTTTGATTTACCTTTTAATAAAGTTTTTTGAAAGTTTATTTATATGAGAGATTGCAATACATCGCATGCAATGGTTTTACGTCAAATAGTTATGTCTCAACTTCGGGTGTGCCACAAGGGTCAAATCTTGGACCCCTGCTGTTTAATATATTTATAAATGATTTAGCTGATCTCATTGACTGTAACCAACTTTTATATGCAGACGATTTAAAAATTTATAACTCCATATACACACATGAAGACTGTGACGTATTGCAAAATGAACTTGTTAAATTGGCTGAATGGTGTAATATTAACAACTTGGCATTAAATACATCGAAGATCTACAAGTTTAAAAACAGTTAAAGATTTATGTATCACATTTGACACCAAGTTGTCTTTTAATCAGCATATATATTAAAGTGTTAGGATTCATTATTCGCAATTGTAAATCTTTTTCTAACATGAACGTGTTAAAGACATTATATCTTTCTTTAGTTACATTGAAATTAGAATATTGTTCACTAGTATTCTTTCCATTTTATCAAGCACATTCCAACTCTCTGGAGTCAGTTCAGAGAAGATTCTTAAAATTTCTAAATTTAAAGATGTATTAAATATATCCTGAAAGAGGAATTAGCCAAGAATTTTTATTGAATATAGCAAATATGGAGTCATTGAAATATCGTAGAATTACGTACAGTTATAGTTTTTTGTTTAAATTATTACATAATACCATAGGTACCGTTACTTTCTCAGATCGATTTTTATGTACCCAGATTCTCGCCACGCCATAACATTAAAATGTCCCACCACCTGCACTAACATATTACTTAAATCACCGATATATGTGATGATGTCTAATTTTAATAATACCTCTAATTACTGTGATATAAATGTTTGTAGTTTGTCAACTTTGTTGGGTGCCGCTAAACAGCATTTTGTTGTTACAGAAGTTTAGTTTTGTTGTGATAGTCACAATTTTACTTTATACTTCATGTGATGTCGACGTTGATTTCCAGTGAAATGTATAGACAATTCGTATTATTTTTTTATTAGGTACAACTTTTTAAATTATCGACAAAAAAAAAATGTTGGATATTTTGTGCTGTATTGACTTTTACACTATTTTGACTCCAATAGAATTTGAAACCGTTCAGAGCCGTACTCAGGAAAAATTTTAAATGATTGCTAAAACAAGCTAAAAACCTTTTTAAGCGACAATAGTAATATCATCTAATTCAGAATTAAAAATGGCTTTAGATTTTGTCATAAAAATAGCAGCGACGTATTTAAAAAAATTAACCTGATGATGGCCCCTTGAAGACGAAACGTCGAATTGCAAAAATGTTGACGCCATTGGATAGAGCGAAGAAAGTGGCAATGTAAATATGCAATTTATTTTAAAATTCGTTTTCAAATAAACACAGAAAAAAAATAAAATGATTTTACAAAATTTCGGGTTTTTCCGGATATCTCCGGAACTACCCGAAATTTTAAAACTTTCTAAACGGCATAACGTTAGGTATAAAAAAACACAACTTTTTTCTATTTTTAACCACCCCGTATATCTTACCGTTTCCTAGATCCTAATGCTATCCCACCCTTATATTGGACACACTGTATACTTTACGGGGTGTTCAAAAATTGGTAACCGAGTTATTACTCGACGCCTTTATAATCAAAGAAACTGTATAATATTATTGCTTCGTTTAGCTGTTAGAGAGCATCAAAGTAGACAAAAAAAAATATAATTTTGAAATACCTTGTAAGATTTTATAGAAATTTAGTACTCTCAAACGAAACAACTTTAGCAAGTAGGCGTTTGTAACAATAGAACGTTCCAAGTGCGCAAGCTCAAAGTGAACACTATGCGAAATGAACAGCACATTACATTTTCCATGCAGAGAAATACAAAACTATTTTGTCAGCGGTTTGATTTAATTATAACTGTTCTCTCTATTTTGGCACTGAGATATAGTGTGTTTAGTACGAAAATGTATAGAGGGTAAATACAGTGCAAAGATATAGTACCTAGCACATACTAGTACATTTTGCAGACTACATCTATACATTTCATACAACAAGTACTTAGTCTAAGTCCCAAGTCATTGCAGCAAAATAAGTTCCTTTATTCCTTTTTCACGATATAGATGTTTTTAGGGAGGTTGTACAAGTACATCGAGCCAACGCACTTACCCGGCGTAAGGTGCGACAGCGGCATCGAGGAAGGCAGCGAAATAAGCGTCTACTACGACCCGATGATATGCAAGCTGGTGTGCTACGGAAAAGACAGAAACGAAGCGATCGAACGCAGCATAAAAGCCTTGGATTCGTACGTGATACGAGGCGTCACGAACAACATACCGCTCCTTAGAGATATATTAACGGAAGAAAGATTCCGGAAAGGCGACATCAGCACGAACTACCTACCTGAGGTCTACCCAGAAGGATTCAAAGGTAAAGATTACCCCTTTTCCTTCAAATAACTCTAAAGTTGCGTCTTTTAGGTCTAAAGTTACCTGAAGAAGACAAGTACAAGTTGCTAGCGGTAGCATCAGCTATATACGCAACCAACGTGATACGTAGCAGGCAGTTCCTGAACGCTCCAAAGCATGTTATCAAAGGTAAGCTCTTGGACAAATGGAAGCTGTACATCGAATTCGACCAAAATAAATTTAGACTCGAGGTTTCACAGGACAACGGCCAGTTCGTGATCACCATTGATGGAAAAGAGTACAAAATAAATAAAGATGATATAAACTTAGCCAAACCGTTACTACACGTGAAGATCAACGGCGAGGACGACGTCTTCCAACCGTTTTCGAAAAACGCTAGTGGGGACTATCAAATTATGTAGGCGTACAAACAGATCGATAACGACAGTTGTAATTGTCAGTTCCGTTGCAGATACCGGGGTACAAACTACAAACTCTTCATCCTTTCGCAGAGATCGGCTGATTATCTTCACTTAATGCCGGAGAAAATGAAGCTGGACGTGTCCAAACAGGTGCGGTCGCCCATGCCTGGGCTGGTGAAGAGCGTGAACTGCAGTGTCGGCGACGTGGTGGCCGAAGGGCAGGAACTGTGCGTCATAGGTGAGGAAGATGCTCATAAAAATAAGTATTTGGATCTCATATCAGTTTTGTCTTTAAATAATATTTCATTTTTGACATATTTATTACCAATGCAATCGTGCAATGTTGGGCTGTCACGTGACTTGTAAACATTTCTGAAGGCTCTGTTTATTCAATAATAAATTCAGAGACGCTATTTTGGTGCATTAGAAATATTGTTTGACAATACAGTGTGTTCAGGTACAGGTGTTCCACCTAAAAAGAAATTCTTCTGTAACTCTGTAACTGTAAAATTTATAAAAATAAATGGTCTTAATAAAAGTCCACATGATTCCAAGCAACTTTTATTAAAACCATTTTTTCATAAATTTTACAGTTGCAGAGTTACAGAAGAATCCCTCTTAGGTTGAACACCCTGTATATAGACAATTCGGACGTTGTTAATGATACAATAAATTGGCTTAGTATTTTCAAGGTCAATTAGATAAATAAATTAAATTTTTAAGAATTTTAATTGTCAGCAAATAAAATTATAATAATAATTGTTATTACGACCCTCAACTGAAATAACTATTATGTTACAGAGGCCATGAAAATGCAAAATTCAATGGTTGCAGCAACGACCGGAACCATAAAGTCTATCAATATTCATCCAGGTGATACAGTCAGCGATGATGATGTTTTAATTGAATTGGCGTAAGTTTCATTGTAAATATATTTATGTATATACTTTTTTTAATAAACCTTTGAATAAATCCGAAGCAAATTAATTCCCTGCATGGTATAAGTTCAGATTTAAGAGTTAATCAATTTGATACTTTTGTAACAACCTTATACAGTCAAGTTTGCCGTGGAACTAGTAAATCATGGCAGTTTCGAATTTCGAAAATAAAAATCCCAAAAAAAAAATGGGAAATTCGAACTGAGGAACCGCAATACAAAATCACACTACCATGTCACACTACAAGTCCATCACCCGTTCAAGGCGATTACAATTCAAGGATGGGCAAAATCTAGAGAAGCCAATCATCCAAACCTAAGACGAACCTCGCTCCAGGATCTTTACGGACCCATCAAGGAGAGTGATCGAACATCGACGTTGGTGCCTAGCAATTCGATAACCAGGATCGAAACCTGGCCAGTACAATCGAAATTTCTTATTTGCATTATTTGCATTAAATAACATAAATCAAAGTCATTTAAGGAGGTACATCGGGTTTACTCAAATGCACAGATGTACTTGAAATTATATAGCGTATTACCCAGTGCTTCCTATGTGCGTCATATTTTTTTGAAATTTTTTTTTAATCTAGATTTTGAGATATTGTTGTTGAAAGTTGTTCATTTTAACATAGGTTTATATGGCGAAGATGGACGGTGCGGCACTTTTTTTGCCCATAACTAAGAAAAAAATGTAAAAATTGTGAAACAAAACTTTTCCATAGATAGAACACAGTATTATCTTATTTTTTATGTAAAATTAATGAAAGCTTTGAACATAGTGCAGCTGTATTAATTAGAAACAGAAACCAATAATTGCATTTCTGTCTGACTTGAGGATTAATGTGGCAACGTCGCGCAATCAGCTGACAGCAAGGAGGGAATACATNAGTGCGTATGCAGCGGTATTTCAGATTTTACATTGAATTTCATTTTAAATTTGAAATGACTTATCTTACGCCTCATAAAAATGATGACACGATTTACCTTTGATAAAAGGCCGACAATTTTTTGCTCTACTTTGCATCGTATACGATCCTACTATATATACCTACACCTGTTTAGAACTTTGGCAGCAGGTTTTAAATGCTGCAAAGTCATTTGGCATTAAGGATTTATACTTTAGGTACAACAAGACAATCTTTTAATAAACGCGTTGATAAATATTTTTAAAATTGGTTTAATTGTTTTTTCAAGAGCAAAACTATGTGTAAACTGTTTGTCAAAACAAGATCGCAAATTTTAATTTAAAAAAACAAGCAAAAATTTATGCATTCATTGTACAGTTACCATTTTTTTATAAAATAGTTACAATAGTTTATAAAATAAAATGTACATATAAGTTTTTTGAACAAAGAAATCATTTTGATGGAGATTAATTAAATTAGTTACCTAGACATAATTATTNAAGGATACAAATCTTCCCGAGGATAATACGATATATTTGATATATATAATAATTATATTGTACATAGTTTACACACAATACATTTTTGAACGCGTACGCATCTTTACCAGAATTTGACGCGCAATATCTCCGATGTCCGAGGTCTGTAGGTTCGCAGTGTGTACAACTGCTAGTCAATTATTAGCGCTGTTGCCACGTCTACATAGTCTTTAAGCGTTCATTAAATATAATTTAAAACTACCTAAATATGATATTTTTATGTTGTTAATTAGTCAATATGTATGCTATGTGCATATGAGTAGATTTATTTGCTATATAGATAATGTTTATTGCAAATAATTTCAAAAGAATTTAATTTTTTCAAATTGGCAGCGGGCTTTAGTCCCATAAGAAAAGCATAGGACTCCCCCTGCGCTCCTCACTTCCCTGGGACCTCCTTAATATAATTAACAAAATTTCAATAAATCCACCTTTTAATAATTCAAAATATTGTTAAAAAATTTCACAAATATTTGCGAGTACATTGCTCTCTTGTTTTAAAACAATCATGACTAAGGCACATTTCCCGTTATAAGACGGTATCAAAACCAGCAGATAAACGCCCACTTTCCGCTTCCGCGGTAAAAAATGGACTCTATATTCTATCAGTCACGTGTCGGGCGAGAAGAAAGCCCGAGCCCGTAGGCATAACTCACAGGCACAGATTTATAACGCAATTTCCCATTGCCACTAATCTCGGTTTAGTCCGACTCGCCTCATATATTACCTGTTCCTTTTACCATACGTCGCGGCGCTGATCTATACGTTTCGGACGTCGCTATGGCGGCGGCCGAAAGCGAAACAAACCGGCATTTATCCTGACTGAGGATAAAGAGGACCCCCCGGTGCGGCTGACCGAACTCGATCAACTCGGCGGAGACCCGCCGTTACCGCGACATTTCTTAAGGAGTTAATTAAGTTATTGTACAGGGGGTTTGAGAAATTCGACATTTACTTTTCATGGGGGCGACCCCCGAGCTTGTTACATTTGTTTTTGACTTAATAAACCTTTGGAAAAAATATCTGGACGGGATTTTTCCTCGATTTATTCAGCCTCAATCCCAGAAAAATTTTGCAATAAATCAATTATGCACATTTTATCCGGAAAACCTGGGTTCAGATATAACCTACGATACAAGCTGGTTGAAAAAATATATATTATTGTAACAAATTTGAAATGTTAATGTAGAAACTCAGATGAAAATATTCCCTGACCGAACTTACAGTTGTAATTTTATAATAAATGTCACAAATGTCAAAACTAAAGGAGGCTTTGTAAGAATACCCAGAGATGACCTAAAAAAATATAAAATAAAGAATATTTTAGTAAATAATTTATAGAATTGTAAATAAAAGTAAAAGGACATTTGTTAAAAATGTGTTAGTTATAAGTAGTGGTGTGAAAAAGTGTTTAAAAAGGACATCCAAAGACTGAAAATTTCTGTTGATGGACCTTAAGCAAAGCTAGGGACAGAATAATCAGGAAGGTGGCGAGAAATAAAGAAATTATTGATTGGTTACGGCTTGAGTTTTGCAGAAACAAGAAGAAAGAGTCCAAGGAAGAAAATTAAATACTTATCAGTAAATCTATAGTTTGCCAGTGTCCAGAAAAAGTTATTTTGGCAACCCATGAAAATTTTCCGTTCCGCTACCAGCAGTAGAAAGCAGTTCCAAGGTAGTTTCCAGTGCCTCCATAAATAGTCTGCAAGGCTTCTACGTAGTTTCCAGCGAAGAAAACTACAAATTTCACAACGTAACAGATACCTAAAACCATTGCACTAAAATATCGCTATCTATTCCAAATAAATCATGCTTTCTCTCACATCAAATCTTTGCAAAGTATAAATAACAAACCACAACTTACTTACCTGTACAAAAATAAGCAGAATCCAATCACTAAAAACTTAAATAATACAATATTTCGAAGAGCTCTGACAAAATCTGTCAAATGAACAGCAATTTATTTAATTCAGACTAATTTTCATTCTTGTTTAGATGTAAGGATGCCCCCGAATGATAGGCAACAAATAATATAAGGAAATCTACTCCAGATTGCATAGATAAAGTTAATTAATAGAATTTTTTTAATTATTCCTTATATTATTTGTAAGCTAAGCAGAAAAAGGCGAATTTTGTTGTTAAAAATATTTTTTATTACGGAAAACATATTCTATATAAAAAAGGTATTCATAAATTTCAGTTTATAGTCTTCAAGTCAAAAAAAAATAATATAACAAAATTTTGAATAAACACTTTATTAAATTTCAAACTCTATTCATTCCAAAGTGTGTTGCATTGTACTAGTGTGTAAGATTGTCTATATAACAAGTATCTACCAACAACTAGCCAGGGATAAAGTACAAGGTAAAACATAAAAAAATATAGTAGAGGTGTGCATGATACTATTTACAATTTAATTAAAAATACAATCTAAACCAAAAACACACAAATACACATCCAAAATTTATATTTTAATATTATAATATGTCAGTAAAAGTTGCCTAGAATTTATTGGTTTCTTATATTTTTTTCCCCCGACATTTACTGGGTTAATATTAGTTGTTTCTTAACTGTCATCCTTGGACATACAATAAAAGTCTCTTGGGTTTCAGTATCACTCGTGAGTACAAAATTGTAACAAATAATTTGCTATTAACAATTTTGAAATCAATTATCTTTATTTAGTTATTTTTTTTAATTCATGTGAAATTTCTTGCAGATATCGCTTGATACAGACAAACCAGACTCATTTTTTGTATGTTACTGATAAACAAATTGTCCTCTGATTGTTTATACCTTATTTACATGAAGAATGAAAAGTAAGTTGCGGTTATCCTTCTGCTGTTTTCTTTTCCTGCATTATTCCTTAACCGGTACAATTCCAGGAAGTATTTTAGCTTTGGTAGATGATTACGGATTTAAACCGTTTTCAGGGAAAGACAATCCGAACCGTTTTTCGATTCGATTTATTGTTTGAAAAGTCCCATAAATCGGACCCGACAAATGACAATCTACAACCCGTACAAGGCGAGTTGATTATTTACTACCGACGCCGTAAAAATCGGGATACCCGCGCCATATTGATCCCTGACAGTTCCATCTATAATAAATAAAACAACTCCATTATGTGCATGTTTTCCAATTCGGAATGGAATCGGTCTTTTGTGCGGAATTATGTCGCGTCAATTATATCCGGAACGAGGTAAAAATGAACACAAACACAAACTAAGCAATTTGGTTGTCGGATCGAACACCAGGGCTCGCTGTCATATTTTGTGCAATCTGTCGAGAAAGTAGGCCATGTTTTATCTAGCCATTACAAAGCATATATTGAGGATTTTTCTGGATATATGAGGTGATATATCCGACTAATTAGTCCAGGAAAATAAGGAAAAAATGAGCGAACTTTTTCACTTTGAGATTTTTTTATATAAAAGTGTAAAAATGTAAACAATTTCTTTAGAAGCAAACAAAATCAAATATTTTCAAACAAAAAAAAAAATAAAAAACTCACTGTATCTTTTAAGTGAATCAAGATATCGTTATGCGATTTGACTTTTAAACTACATTAGAATGCCCAAAAATGTCGATTCTGGTCCACCATGTGATTCCCATATATTTTTTTTTGGGCGACTTGTGAATTATTATTAACTCAAAGTTAACAATATTTAAAATCAGAAGCACAAATATCAGTAATAGTTATTTACACCACAAAGGAGGTAAGTATTATTTAGCATTTTTGAAACGTCTAAGAATGACGGCTATTCACCTAAAAAAGTCAAACGTTTTTACAAGAGAACAAGTCAACGATTTTCTCTTTCAGGCACCCTATAACACATATTTGCTAATGAAGGTAGTGACGGTCTTAGGCATTGCAGGAGCATGCCGTTCTGATGAATTATGCAAACTTACTTTGGACAACGTCAATTTCAAAAATTTCGATGACATTATTGTAATTACAATTCCATATTCTAAAAATGGTATGTCACGTACGTTTACAATTATTTCTAGTCTGAGTTCTGTTTCTCACCTAGAAAGTCTCAAGAAATATATCAAGATTAGATTAGAAATTAAAACTGAAATTTCACGCTTTTTTATGTGCTATCAAGCAGGTAGATGTTACAACCAACCAGTCGACAAGAATACCCTTTCTATGATTCCTAATAAGATTGCGCAGTTTTTGAAACAAGAACATCCTGAAACATATACAGACCATTCATTCCGAAGAACATCGGCAACGTTACTGGCTAATACAGGAGTTGATGTATTAGCAAACAAGAGACATGGTGGGTGGAAATCAGCCACAATTGCAGAAAATTATGTTGCTGACAGTATAAGTACCAAAAATGAAATAGCCAACAGGATTCTTTAGAATGACACTTCAACTCCAAGTTCTAGTAGTATGTCGCATTATGCTATTTTAATGGATCAGTCAGATAATATTGAGCCTCCGGTGCCTGAAATGGAGCGGTCAAATCATTTTGAGAAAAATGTAGCAATTAATAAAGCTGAGGGGAATAATTATCCAGATTTTATAAATGTTACTAAATGTAATAACTGTAATGTAATGTAATGTAATGTAATGTAATGTAATAACTGTACTAACTGTACTACTACTAACTAACTACTACTGTACTGTACTGTACTGAACTAACTGTACTACTAATAACTGTAATAATGTAATGTAATAACTGTACAATTACTATAAATATTCATTCATAATAATTAATAAAATGTAATGTTCATCAAATATTTCTATTTATTTGTTCATAAAATATGCATTTATAACTCGAAATCGCTTTTTTCCGTAGGGAGGTANCTATGATTCCTAATAAGATTGCGCAGTTTTTGAAACAAGAACATCCTGAAACATATACAGACCATTCATTCCAAAGAACATCGGCAACGTTACTGGCTAATACAGGAGTTGATGTATTAGCAAACAAGAGACATGGTGGGTGGAAATCAGCCACAATTGCAGAAAACTATGTTGCTGACAGTATAAGTACCAAAAATGAAATAGCCAACAGGATTCTTTAGAATGACACTTCAACTCCAAGTTCTAGTAGTACGTCGCATTATGCTGTTTTAATGGATCAGTCAGATAATATTGAGCCTCCGGTGCCTGAAATGGAGCGGTCAAATCATTTTGAGAAAAATGTAGCAATTAATAAACCCGAGGGGAATAATAGATTTTATAAATGTTACTAAATGTAATAACTGTAATGTAATGTAATGTAATGTAATAACTGTACTAACTGTACTACTACTACTACTGTACTACTACTAACTAACTACTACTGTACTGTACTGTACTACTAATAACTGTAATAATGTAATGTAATAACTGTACAATTACTATAAATATTCATTCATAATAATTAATAAAATGTAATGTTCATCAAATATTTCTATTTATTTGTTCATAAAATATGCATTTATAACTCGAAATCGCTTTTTTCCTTAGGGAGGTAAGTGTAGGGAGGTAAGTTACCTCACTTACCTCCCATTGTCCATAGCAACTTCTACTTGTACGGTAAAATCCACTTACCTCCCTAATAATAATATATTAATAGACTTTTTACTAGAGTGGGAGCAGATAAAAGTTCTTTCCCTCAGTGATAGTTCTCCTAGGATATTTTTCTTATTCGACTGATGAGTGGCAGTAACCTTGAAACTTTGGGAATTGCTCTATTATTTCCCATTTACGTAAGGTTTCGCTTTATCTATGCGCCTATTTAAAATCCTTGATTTTTTTTATATACAGCAAGCCTGGCATTCTTAACAAGAAGGACTGGTATATCCCTGAAGTTCCGGTGACTTTCCAGCTCGTCATTTAAGACCGTAGGTTAGAGATGCGTTCTCCAGTTATTGCCGCAATTTCTTTCGTGTCGTACCTTTATAGTTGAGGACTTTGGTAATGGCGGATTAAAATGCGATGAAAGTTTCAATTAAGTTTTTAGTACGACTGCGGAAAATGTTTCAGCAAGGTTTTTATTTGTTGCGCACCGCTCTAGCTGAGAATACGATGTAAATTTGGTAAAAATTGTATTAAAATGCATGCACAGAAAATAAATACCAAAACATTGTCAAAATTGTAATGAAAAATTATTTAATAAGCATGTAACAAATGTGAAACGATTTCTAAACAGTTAGCGATTGGTATATCGTCAGCTATTAGTATAAATTTTAGCCTTAAAATATACAAGGTGTTTCTGAAATATTGAAAAGGGTTATATAAGGCACGAAAATGAGTAAGTAACTTTTATTAATCAACTGATGGTCTAAATGCCTGTTTTTCGAGAAAATTAATTAAGAAAATTATCCATAAATGTAAACCGATCCTGTGCATCTATTTACTATACTGGGAGCAGATAAATATATTTGTGCCTTATAAAAACAACGCCATCTATGGGCTTCCACAAGAAAAGATATCCCAATCGACCTGACAACAGTAATCGACTGTGATATTTTTATTCCGCCGATCGGAGTAGGTCAGCTCGTTCCGCAGTCGTCTGTTTTGTTTCGTCCGTCGATCCACATCGACTAAATTAGGTTTAAAAAATGGCCCGACATCAACATAACGACGTCAGAACGGCGCGCCGTAAACAGCCGGGGTACGAGTTAACAAGAAAAAAAGAATTAAGTGACTCGATTACGGCACAGTTGATTTTCCCGGCCGGTCGGACAGAATGATTGAGGAAAATCTATTATTGCATTAAATCAAGTTTCTCTCCTTAATGTCCCCGAATACGGCTGCTAGTGAAGGCTGGGGAAACGTCCGAACTTATCAACTGCAGGAATATTATTAGCCGGGGCGGGCGTTTGAAAATTCCATTTGTACCATCGACCCCTGCCCGCAGCCGATCAAGGCGGCCGTTTTTTCTTTCACTTCACAGGGTTTATCCATAAGAGTAAATAAATAAGAGGCTTTTATTGGATAGGGCGGATTGAACATGCATTCACTGAGGCCATCTCACGTTGGTGCAGCAAAACATTGTCCCTTATAGAAATTGTTAAACAGAAATCTGCAATCACAGATCGATTCTGTATTTCCAATCTTTCAATCAACAGAAATAGAATGCGTTGACTGAAATATTTCAATCAACGTAGAATGTTTGATGTTTGAGGTTATAGTTTATCTTCAGGACTTCAGGTAGGTTATCGCGTTTTATGCATTAATAAATTTGTTTTGTTTTAGATTAATATAATAAGGGATTTATTGAATCAATCGTCTGAACTGCCTTACTGTTTTTTATTCGTTTTTTTTTATCCAAAATGAGTACCTGATACTAAACGTCAATGTTGTGCTCCAAATTGCAAAATCATTTCTTACTGTATGAATATCTGTAATACGTTCTATAGAAATAAAAGTTTTTTCAAAATTACAAAAGACAGACAATTACTGTGGATAGAAACAGTTCGAAAATTATGTAAATCAGAATTTACTCCGACCATTTTGAGTAAAAAATGTTCAAAAAACAGTAATATGAAGTGCTGTGCAAAAATTATTTTTAGGATCAACTGCGAGTTCACCTATTAATTGTAATCGTCTCGGAATCCTCGTATAGTATCCAACATTCAGCAAAACAATTTGTTAAAGTAACATTACAGAATTTTCATAGTACGAGCTGCCGAATTTCAATTTAGGATGAATTTTCGCCTCCACCTTTTAAAAAACCGAAATGCATTGTTTAAAATTGTTATTTGTTATAAGTGCTATAAGTGTAGTATATTACATCGTACTGATGAAAACCAATTACTTAGAAACAAATGTATCTAACCGTAATTTTTGTCAAGTCACTGTACAATGCATTTTACATAAAAGCAGGTAAATAATTCTTTCAAATTCTTTAAATTTGCAGTGTTATATCTTGTTAGTTACCCTGTTTTTATTTTTGTTTTCTGTTTATTTAGTTTATACATATGTACGTGTACTTATTATTATTATTTAATGGTTTCTTAAAAAAATTATAATTACAAGTCTCTCTGTACATTTTTTGATACTTAGATATTTTCGAATTCATAACAAAATGAATTTGTATATTTGTCACACATTTAAGTATCTTTAACTGCTTTAACTTTTTCATCTAACCAAGTGATAATTAAAGTGTCTCATAAGTAATGGGTCATGGAACAGCTGTTAATGGTTCACGTTAATTTCAATGATTAACTTAAACTATTAATAGATGTTTTGCGGTCTATTACTTATGAAACACTTTTTATTCTTTGTGTATTTTGATACATTTAAACTTACCGCCATTAAGGTGCAGCGACATCTATTAGATAGTAGAATTAGTGGTTACCCTAATTGTGTTTTCCAATGCAGTTTCCTTAATTATTGTATGGTCTGTGGTTTGTCGACAGAATACACAGAATAAAACCCTCTTATTTAGTTACTCATATGGGTTTATCAAGGAAATTTCTTAATGATGTAAATTAGACAGTCATAGGCGGATGTACAAGTAAGTTATGAGGAGTTAAAATAGAGCGGAACTAAAAAACTTTATGTTGAGAGAAACATAAGCTACATTGCATGTCGTATCAATAATTATTATAATTGGAATTAGATACGATAATGTCATTATTTGTTTGTCGTTTAGAACAAACTTTTTTTTGTAAACAATCGTGCCGTTTTCCTATTAGTCAGTTAAAATTTAGAGTATATACCTCCCTCCCCCCCCCCAAAAAAAATGGTGTCAAAATGAAAATATTTTCCAAAACCTTAACTTTACAAAATAACACTAAGTTGCAGAATAACACTGTCCCAACAGCAATTCAATTCTATATTTTTACATGTTCTAATAGCAATCTCCACAAAAAGAAAATGACTCCTGCTAGGAACATGATTCTCATTCGATTTTTTTCATAATCTTACTAAAAAAATTACCCATGAAACATATCCGCATGTTGCCAGACGTTACTAATGGTCAAAAATTGTTTAAATTATTTTTTTTTAACAAATTCGTAATTTTCGATTTTTTCGCTCGAAATTTTTTTGGCTTTTTGGAGTATCCTGAACAAAAAAGTTCCTATGCAACCTTTCTCTAAAATCTACCGTTTTCGAGATATTATCGATTTTCACATCACATCACATTTTTTTTAAATAATAAAATGTTTTGTTTTTTGTTTTTTTTTTATAAAAAATGTCTCAAAGTTTGTCGTGATCAGAGGTAGTTTTTTTATGAATATCAACACAACGAAAAATTTAAGTTGTATAATAAATCTCTATTACAAGAATTAATCAAAGATTGGTTTAGTAAAATTATTTACTTGTAATATTGTTTTATTCACCGTGAAAGCTAATACAATATAGAAAGCACTGAAAGCAGCTCTATAATCATTTTCACTCTTTTTTTCTCAAAATATGTACTGAAATTTGAATTTTTTTCAACAAACATTTCCAAAAGTTATAGTATCGAAATTATTTCTTATTTTAAGTAGAGTATAGTAGGATCATATTCGATGCAAAGTAATAAATCATTGCCAGTCAAGGGAACGCTTGCATCTTTTACCGGTTACAGGTAATTTAACTCACTGTATTACCGGTAAGTCCTAGAAAAGGAAAACAATAGAAGTTGGAGAAAGTGTCGACAGTTAGCGCTGTTGCTTACCACCAAATGTGTTCAAGTTTCCGATCTACAGTATCATTTATCTAGGGACTGAGCTCCGGTGCTAGTCTGGTAACGTTGCCACTGCGCATCTGAAATTCGCGAACAAGCTGAATTTAATATTAATACTTGACGTATTCTTCTCGAATTCCCTGTCACAAAGACATTATTTTTTCCCTCTTTACAAATGTAATACCGGCTGACAATACTACCCATTCCCGTCACTCCCGTTCAGCGCTACAAGTTAACAATAGGCGACAATTCATTAGATCCGGGAACAAAGGCTGGGGGCGAACCCTACAAGTGCATAAAAACCCCGATGCGTCGATTTAATAACGTTTCCGCCCGCACGCGCCTCCCGCCGTGTTTGCAGCATTAAATTTTCAGATTTCCACCGGAAGGAAGGCTGCGGTGCAGCTCTTGTCCTCTGGGGAGACGGTCGAGGGGTGGACGCCCTTTTCTCGTCTAAATGGTACTCCGAATTGTTCCTGCGGGCCCCTTGACGGAATATTTTAAGTGGTAGGACGCTACAAAATTATACTCTAGCTTTATTTTTCGTGGAAGCTATACACGGTGCGCCACTGCAACTTGTCAAAAATATATAAAAATGGATAAAAAGATCCCAATCTTGAACCTGTCTCATGTAAAAAAACACCACTCTCTTTGAAATAGCAGTTTTTTTGTTTAAAAATCAAAAAACACCTTGAAAAACTAAAAATGTATTATTTATATATTTTTTTATAAAACTAGATCTCAACAAGAACAAAATGGAAAAAAACATTATGATAACTTTAGTTTTTGACAAGTTACATGTATTTGAAAATTTTTTACCCAAAACTACATCTCAAAACGAACAAAGTGAAAAAAATAGTTTATGATAACTTTACTTTTTACCAAGTTACAAGTACCTGAAATTTTTTTACCTCAAATATTCAAATGCTCATAATTTCTTGAGGGGTTGAAATAAAAATTTGAAAAAATTCGTGAAAGCTGCTTAGGCCAGTCATTCTACGGGATAAAGAGCGATTTCAAAAAGAAATTGATAGCAGCAATTTGGCGACTGGATCTTGTTAGGGGGGGGGGGGGATAGTTAATGAAAAATACATAAATACATTACAGCCAATACAAATACAAATACAGTCAATTCTGCCCCACACTCCGAATAAACAATCGTCAAAGTAGTCAAAATGAGGTTTTTCTCAAATATAGTTTTTCAGGGGCAAGATAGAGAAAAAGTGTTTACATGAAAGTTGTAGGTATTAAAAAAACCTACAATTTTTTAATTTTTACGCGTTAAAATCGGTACATTATTTATCGAGATAATTGTAAAAAGCATGAATTTTTACAGTGTTTTTTAATTGTTAACAGCTTTTGCAATAATGGTCATAGGCGAATTTTAATCTACTAAAAAAGAGGGTATTATAACCCTTTATATGTGGTCACAAATTGGGCCCGATCGGTCCAATAATTGCATTTGTTTATCCCAAACACGATTTTTTTACCCGATTGAGCTAGGTCAGCGAGTGCATAAAAATCAATTTGAACGCCGGGAAATGATTAAAAGTCTGAAAATTATGGTATGTTAAAAAAATCGATTTTCGAACAGGCACGATTTTGAATCTATTTTTCCAGCACCAGCTGGTTCCCCCTGAACGAGCTAAGAAAATTTACCTCCACTTTGAGTTACTATAAGTTTTTTATTTATTCCTGAATCTTCGTGGAGTTGAATGTATCATAAAGTTTAGACCTTTGTGCATATATAGCATTAATTTCAGCCCTTAATGTTTATAAACAATGGAGCTGTGATTTTTTTTAAAAAAATCCTTCTCGGTCCAGAAAGGGCGTAGGGCATATATTTTTTTATTCTTTGTTTTTTTTACCAGCTATCCAGTGATATGACTGTCGTGTAACTGAGACCAGTAGTTCCGGAGTTACTTCTATTTATTTACAAAAAAATACCCCTTTTTGCATTGAAAAAATACAATAAAATTGAAAAAAATCGATTTTTTTTAACATACCATAATTTTCAGACTTTTAACTATCATTTCCCGGCGTCGATTTTTATTCACTCACTGACCAAGCTCAATCGTTTAAGAAAATCGTGTTTGGGATAAATAAATGCAATCATTCATAAACTATTGGACCGATCGGGCCTAATTTGTGGTCACATATAAAGGGTTATAATAGATTTATTTTAACAAAATGAATTACGAGAATACAAAAGCTTACATATTGGGGTAAAAATAGATCTATTTTTTCCATATTTTCAATTAAACCAACGGTACCTCAAAGATGTTTTTTCTTTTAATCACAGGTGGTCGATATGAGGTGGGGTGTAAGGGACGAAGCCACTGACGATCACATGACCACAGAATTGTACATGAAAGAAATTCAGAACTGTCAGAGACTCTCTACCTCATTTTTAGTAGTTTAATAGATTAAAATTCGCCTGCGACCATTATTGCAAAAGCTATTAACAATTAAAAAAATGCATGTTTTTTGCAATTATCTCGATAAATAATGCACTAATTTCATTTGAAGACTTTTTCTCTATCTTGCCTCTGAAAAATTATATTTGAGAAAAACCTTATTTTGACTACTTTGACCATTGTTTATTCGGAGTGGGGGCAAAATTGGCTGTACTAATTTATATATTTTTCATTAACTATCCCCCCTCCCCCCTACAAGACCCAGTCGTCAGATTGCTGCTATCAATTTTTTCACGTTTTTCCGTAGAATGACTGCACTAACTCTATATGGGTAATAATACCAAAAAATCAGGAAAACTAAAAACACAAACCTATCTTCGTACTACAAAATTTTATTTTATTTATTTAAAAACTGAAAAACAATAGTCTTAAAATTTAATAAATGTTTCACAATAATATATGTTTACATTTTTTCCGTAGGACAAGTCTGACGCGTGCACACGTGGTATGCACTGTATAATTCATCTTATTTTTTAAATTTTTCATTGACCCCATTTGTCATTTAAAACACAACCCACAACCAAATGGTTGTGGGTTGTGCAGACAAATGTCTACTTAACATTAAACAACAAAGGTGGACTTACCGCTACGAAAATGGATGAATAATTAATTTCTTTATAAGAGATGATACACCATTGATTTCCCTTCGACCCTTTTCACGTATTCATTGTCTTTGGCTAATTGAATTCAAATTTGGCTAGGAGAGTCGCCGCCGCAATAGTCAAGATGTTCGAAGTAGGGCCGCAATTTGTCAGAAATTCAATGAGGGTCTCGCGAACAATTAATAACTGGTGAATTCACGGGTGCAGAATTTAAATTGTATTTCCATTATTATTGCTCGTTTTCAAAAAGAAAATTCGTTCAGGAATCCCTGTTAAGTTCTAGTTTACTTCAATTAAGTGATCCAGCTGCTCTGGATCAACTAAATTGAAAGCATTCATTGTTTTTAACCTCAATGTACTTGTGCTTTTTCGTTTCTTTTATTCTTCTTCAATTCGTCGAGCTTAAACACGTGAAAGTAGTTAGTGCCAGTGACAAAATAGAAGGCAGCGACTAATTGCGACTCATTCTCAACATGTAGACTCTTACGACAAGACGTGCCCATTCCATGGGCGTATCATTTTAGAGGGTTCAAACATTTTTATTTATAGAATTGTTACATACTCAGCGGCTACCTGAAGCCTGGATTGAAATATTTGTCGACTATAATAAGGCATTATCCATGAGAATTGCTGCATCAGATAACCTAACAATAATTTTAAGGTAAATACTTACCTAAGTTACTTAAATTTTACAACTTACCTTCGATGTGCGTTTACAAAACCAGCAAGTAAATGTAAATTTAACAAGCCGTTCATTTTCATTAGACAAATAACACGTACGTTAAACTATAGCAACACCAAATTCCTTGCCTTTAAGAAACTCTGATATAACTTAAGATAACATGTTACAAACTATTTTATGTCATAGTTACCCGTTATTTACGAGTTTGCATTTGTTTCATATTTGATAACCTAAAAGACATCTGTCAGTTTATGTGTTTTTGTCTAATACTGACTCTTGTTTATAATTTTGCATAATTATTATTAAAAATGTCGACACATAAGCGTCTTCAAAAAACAACAAAATTGCAATACGAGTATTTGCTAAAAATGGTCTTAATTCCTCAATAATGTGCACGTTATATCTTAACAGTTAACGTTAACCTTAACGTTTAACCCTGAAATAACGTAACTGTTATTATGATAAAATGGGATACATACTCGGCCTGAATACCTTAATCATTAAATATTCTTTATCAGAAGCCTCGGTTAAAAATTCTTCAATATGTGGTATTTCCAATACTGCAGAATTTTTGCTTTGTATATTCTCTCGATTCACTCTTCAAATAAGCAGTAAGCTTGTTATATTTTCCAATATCTATATCTTTGTAGACCTTCAACATTGAATTCATCGACAACATAGATGAAATTGCATATTTTTTTCTTCAAATTTAAAAAATACGATAGTACGACTTCTTCATTTATTGGCATTACTCTCCGTTTTTCCCTTCATTCGTGAAATTCTGCAAACACTTTTTCGTAATTGATAATAACAACGTACCATAGCAACCAGTAGGTATAACCAAACCTACCACGTTTCGTTGAAAGACTAGTAAGTACCTACTAGCAAGAAATATCAAATCATGCGAATATTTTGTTATTAAATTCCAATAATTCTGACTCCACAAATATAATCGTGATGTGATTATGGATAAAACGTATTGCATTCGTGTTTTAATTGCTTTTTGTCCACTTAAGAATATTATATTTCATTTACCTACTTATACAGAAGTGTTTATTATATTAAGGCGTAGTGAAAGCAGTGGTTTGATTTATTTGTTGTTCTATTGCCAACTACTTTGGCACTGTTTACAGTTGTAACCAACCAATGTTGACTAATTGAAATTTTTAATAAATTCATGATCAAAGAGATTGCATCACTGATTAATTAGAGTGATAGACTTTAACTAACACCGCGCAAAGCTAATTCTACTCGTATATAACGTACTAATCATTGAAATTCCCTTATTGAGCCAACGCAATGGCTCAAAGAAGACGGATAACGATAACCACACGCAGCACGGTAATAATCTGCTACATCCATTACCCTCCGGTAATGGTAGATGCGTTATTGTGAAATGTATATATTGCCAATAAGCCATAAGTGCGTGCTTAAGTGTGTTTGATAAATATATCCATCCGCCCCTGCTGTATCGTTTTACTAATATGTGGTACGAGCATTTGACACTGTAGTATTTGAGATGGCTGTGTATCGTATGTGGCGACATTTATTAAATTTTCTGCAGTACAAAACGGAGGTGACTGACAAAAACAGAACTAACGTTTGTTGTAAGCTTTGTTCGTTTCAGTACATTAGCAAACAAGCTCAGTAATAGTCGATGGTCAACACAGGTTGGTACACAAGGACTGTTGACATGATCTCCAGCTCGAATTTTCAAGACACACTCGATTATTAGATTGTTTGAGTGGCAGAATAATACTCACTTTCATGGTACTTTTGTCCACCTTTGTATATCTGCCGCTAAACGAGAATTAAAAAAAAAATTGGGGGTATTGGTTTTTAGCAGTTACGGTGTTATGAAGGAAACTTATAACGGGATCACTGATATGTATGGAAACGGTCGATTATGTCCTAAAATTAAGTACACAGGATCAGTCAAAAAGTCATGACGAAACAAAGTAGCTTTTTCTTGAATGCATATTATTCCTTATTTCAATTATTCATCTCGAAATTCTAAACAAAATTCATATAGCACATCATGTACCTAAATGAACCGTTTCCGAGATATCGAACTTTGAAAATCATTTTCTTATAAATTATACAAAAATATTTTAGTTCAAATTTATAGTTCATCAAGTTACCTTTGAAAGATTCTAGCTCCTTAACAACGACGCGTCATTCTTTTGTCTAATAGTGATTATTTTGATAACACATACATGTCAAAAATACATTTAGTGCGAATAATTTTCTCGCAAAAATGGCACATTTAAGTGAAACCGATCGTATTGAAGTTTTAATGACCCCATAGGATATGGTGATAGAAGACGAAGTTGTGACGAAGTAGTGAATATTTTTCATGAACTGCATCGCAATCGTATTTCTAGATCAACAGTTTCTAAACAATTCCAGAGTTTTCATGAAACTGGAGGTGTTACAGATCGATGAAAAAGTGGAAGACCAGTAAGCGTACAAATGAAAATGAAAATTCAATAAATTCGACACAACAGAGGGCTTTATATCATGACATGAGTTGATATTCCATTAAAAAATTTGCAAACGTAAAAAATTACATCCATATAAAATTCATTTGTTACAAGACTATTATATTAGAATCAAGTTCTGCGATATTGTTATGAATAAATTAAACTACAATGACCACCTTGTCACCCACATATTGTTTTCTGAAGTATCTACATTTTATTTAAACAGGCTGTAGACCGACACAACTGTAGGTATTGGTCAGACCAAAATCCACATTGGATGGAGGAAGTTTACAACTAACGACCACAGAAAGTAAATGTTTGGTGTGGCATTATTGGTGGACATATCATAGGACCCTATTTTTTAAAAGAAAATTTAATCTCTGAACGACATTTATTACTTTTGCAAGAGCATATTATTTCAAAGCTTAGATGTTTATTCCGAAAAATAACAATCCCAATTTACCGGCAGAACAAATATGGTTTCAACACGATGGAACTCCTCCATATTTTGGACGTGTGGTAGGGTTATATCTAGATGAAACTTTTCCTGATAAAGCTAGTTCTCCCGATATGGCCCCGCTTGACTTTTTTCTGTGGAGTCACATAAAAAATGTAGTCTACAAAAGTATGCTGCAAAATATCGAAGAGTTGCAGGAAAGCATAAGGCATGAAATTTCCACTATTCCTCCCAACACCCTTTTAGATTCACTACAAAATTTTGTTCAGCGAATTTATTACTGTGACGAGGTAAAAAGTGAACACTTTGAGCACCTTATAAAATAGAATTCTAAAGAAAATATTTGTTGTTTATTAAAACCTGTTTTCATAACTATTGTTTTCATAAAATTTATGGACATCCAGGACATTCATTAAAAAATATATTTTTTCGTTTTATGTATTTTTATCAACCCTGAACTATTTATGATTTTTTATTTTCTATAAAAAACTAATACTCGTAATAAAATTAAATTACATCCATATCCTCCACCTTGTATTATTTTCAAAATAAATATCCATAATTTGGGGTCCTTCTTTCATAAATTTGAGAGTAGTAGAAAGTTACTTTCTAAGTTCGATATCTCGAAAACGGTTAATTTAGGTACATGATGCGCTATCTGGATTTTGTTCAGAATATCGAGAAAAATTGAAATATGGAATATACAGGGAGTTCCATTACAGAAAAAGCAACTTTGTTTCGTCAGGACTTTTTGACTGATCCTGTATACTTAATTTTTCCTTATTGTATATAGGTTTTTAAAAACCCTAAAACGTATTGTGTCTCATGATTTTTCGAGTTATCTACTTTAGAAAAAATTAAGCGAAATAATAAACTTACTTTACAATTTTTTATTTATAGAATTGACACACAATTGTACCGAATCAACAAATTAATTTTGTTCATAGTTTTTCATGCCATTATCGTAGTAAATTTTGCTAACGTACAATTACCAATTATCCTGTATATTTATAAAGGGGACTCATAGTTAACTACAGACCAGAAAGATAATTTCTGCCTTCCGGTGATATAAAGTGTGATTCGTACATCAAAGGGCGTGTGAATCAACGAGACCTTAAACTATTGTGCTTAAACTTACCTTTGGACTAAGTTGCTTCATTTGGCCACTAGATGACGTTAAACCTGGCAAGTTTATGCTCATGTGGCTGGTAAAAAAGATTATAAATTCAGAAATAGTACTTAGTATCTTAAAAAGTAAAACATTATTAAACAAAAATTATTGTTTTTAATCAGTTAAACTAATATATGTTTAAAATTTTTGCACTTATTTCTGGGACACTCTGTACAAGTTGAAATATTTACAAAATATCTACATGCATTTCTCTAAGTCACAGTGAAAAGATTTAGAGAATTTCTTTACCTCAGGCAAAATACATCTGATTAAACAAAAAAACTGAGAAAAACACACAAATCAGTATACCGCTTGCTGGTATCTTGATACACAAACAAGAAAAATGATGCAGATGAAGGAAAACTCCTTGCAATGAACTGGAATATTACCGACATACTGAAAATAATATGTTATGAGTATTATAAAAAAAATTGCAGAATACATTTGTAAAAAATATTTGCTTCTGTAAATGAATACATAATAATATCACATGAACTACCTAATTATCTATTTAAATCGATAAATATCCCAGAAAAAGTATTTTTTTCAGTAAATCAGAGTAAATTAAATGAGATAGGCGCGGTTTGTCTGTCGCATACATAACAAATTATATTTCAAAGTTTGAATCTGGTGTAAAGTCGTAGTTGGAACTTTGCGAGAGATAAATTTTATCAGAGACGGCCTTGAGTGCGCATTTTTGCGTTTTCCTTCCACAACATAAACCAAATCCATCCCCCCAGGCGAGCATTCAAGGTGCCTTGCCCCGCTTAATATTAAACATACCCTTATCGGGCACCTAAACATCCCCTAAGTAATTCCCACTCAACAAACAAATTAAAAACGCGAAATTGTGCCTATAAAACTGTTATCCTCGGGGCTATGACACCGACTGGATACCAAGGACGACCAAGGGAGGATCAAAGAACGTATTATGCATTGTTAAAATCGGAGATAAGACAAGATTAATCTATTAAATGGGTTTTTTCTTACATGTAATTGAGTTTTAATACTTTGATTTACATTAATTCATTATTCATAGATGCTAACTGTTCCTGGATTATAAGGCAGCATTTACCTATGTAATAAAAAAATATATGTTGGTTTTAGGGAAATACAGCTTTCTAAAAAAATTGAACGAAGAAAGAACACTACAAAAAACTAAATGAATGAAAAAGGCAAGGTTCAAATTGCATTCGAAAAGTAATGACAAAATTATTTCTTACGTCTTATAAAAAGAAATGGCAAATTCGATGATGTGTACAGATAAAAAGGATTCGACAATATGCGCTTGTTGGCAACTCTATTTTATAAATATAATTTTTCGTGAAAGTCAGACCTTTGCAAATGACTCGATGTATTGAATTTGCATCGAAAAAATCGTACAAATAAACACATATCGAACAAGATAAATAGTTTTTTTCAGGCAAAGCACCGTCACAATAGCCGCCTATTGTGAGGCCCACAATGCCCAGGAAAATGATATTGAATAGGACCCCTCAACAAGCTATATTCAGTATAATTTTCAACTAAATATGGCTTGATATATGAACATGTAGGTGGGGAACGTGCAAGTTCTAAAATATATGTTTAGATAAGAACTTTATACGATTTGACAAGCTGTTCCCCTTTGCTCTGTTAATGGAAGAGCTAAACCTTGAACCAAAGGTATGAACAATAGAAAAAAGTGATCAATATTCAGGAAAGGTCTTACATTTTGAGTAAAACTGGAAACCACACAAATTAGGTTACGGTTTATTCAAACTATCTCAATACCGACAGCGCTGTTTTACTATCCCCCTCCTCCCCCCTCCCAAATTATTAATAATTATCTAGAGACACAAAAATAGACATCGCGTTGCATAAACTTTTATACAAACTTACCAGCACTGTAACTGTTGCACATACATAATAAAAGAATAAAAGAAGTTTCTAAAACAATAATTATGTGTTACTATTTCTCTTAAGCAGTGTATGTTATTTAATTTATGAATCTAACAGTCAATAACCTCTAACATTGACCCAGTTTAGCTGCTATCAGTACGTAAAGCAGATAGAGAGGTATTTAGAAAAGTTAAAACAGGTGATACTAAAAACTTATAAATTTCTAAACAAAATACGCTATGTTTCTACTCTTATTTGTCAAGAGCAAAGAGAACGATATCAGAGCCCAACAGTAGTAGTAGTAGTAGGTAACTGAATAAGAAAATGTTTATGGGGTTGGTTCAATAGTTAAGAAATTACGGGAGCTATGAATGGCAACAAACTCAGAAAGTGAGAAACTTAGAATAAGAAATATTAAACGCCATGGAAGAGGATACCAATACTCGAAGATTATCCACAAGATTTCAAATAAGTCATATGCTGTAAAAATCAGGTGAGTAAACAGATTATTTACTTATTTTTATGTATTTCGTTTATCACTATTGACTGTCTTCTGCTAGATACCTTATTACGTATATACCTACTGTTTCGTAGTTTATTTTATTTAAAATAATTAAATTTTCGTTTGTATGAGGAGATAATAAGGCCCGTGGCGGGTTGTGTGAGAGTTTGTTTTCTAATAACCTTTCCTTTCAATTATAAGATTTGACAACAATGCATAGCCCAGTTCTCAATTGTGCATGCGCTGCGACTAAAGCGCGCCGTTGTTTGATCTCACACTAACTTGTCCAGCGGCGAGGTATGAAAATTACTAAAAAAAAAAAGTTAATAAAGATCAATTTTCACAACGGAATTTAAGAAAACAAATTTATGACACATGTTTTTAAAGATCAAAGGCAGGCTTCAATAAATATGACCTCCATTCAAAGTTAAACCCAGTGTACAGGTAGCCAATACAATTCACACCACAATCAAGCTTCTGGAACGCGCGCTTTCTTGATTTATTAATAAAAAAATAAAGTGGTAAGATAGTTTAGATCAGATTAGGTTTTTCTGTTGTGAAAACATATAAAAAGACCTAAAAGCACAAAATACTAGGCTATCCGTACTTTATATCCCAAGGGTCAGTCATCCCCCCCCTTAATACATGTTTCAGGCCACGCCACTGGTCCTGCCCGTGCGAACGAACGCCGAGGCGATTCCGCAAATTGCAAGACCACTCTAATTCCATCTCCTTCAGGCGCGAGCCCCATCTGCGACACCTTATTTATACGACCACGGTCCGACCGCCCCCAGGAAATGTTCGGATAACGGTCTTAATGCACGTTTATCAAAATCGGTGGCCCCCGCTCGGCTACGAGGCTCCTCCGGATTCGATACCGACCGCAACACCGTCTTCACGGCGTTCGCGTTTGTTTCCGAAGAGAAATATTAATTCATAAATCTGCTCCCGCCCGATAGATTCCGATATGGTTGATTAATATGGTCGTTTATACGGAGGAAACCCTTGCCGTGGGTCGCTACATCTGGAGTTAGCGACTTAATGTCGTATTCCGAACAGATTTCAAAAATTCACTTCACTTTCGAATTTGCCCCGCGAAGCCGTCTCCAACCCGTCTACGCTTATGCCAATATCACCGAAATTATGTACCCATGTTCGAGGAAGCTATCGACTATCCGCCACATGAAGCAGAAGGCGTGGAGACAAAATTTTCAACGATGTTTTGAAAATTTCAAAAAAACCTTCCCAGTCAGCCCCAAGCACCAGGTGACACTAACGCAATTTGATCATGGGCATAGCTAGGGCAAATAGTGTCTGGGCAAAAAAAAATATATTTTGGATAGCTAAAGTGTCTTTTCGAATAAAATATTAAACATTTCATTAGCAAATTTTCTCTAGGATTCCTAAACATAACTAGTCCGACACTATTGATAAATACAGCCAAGGAAGCAGAAGGAAAGAATAAATTAACATTTATAAGCAATTATTTCATTTGTATGGATATGTGGTTATGTATTCGTATCTGTATGCAAATATAACTTATCATTTTAGAATGTATTCAATCCAAATCTTGATAAACATGAATGCCAGAATAAAAATATATCTACACAAATGTTTTGAGATGGATGTGAGAGGGGACAAGCAAATTTTTACTGGATTACTTTCAGTGCAACTCACATAATAAAAGTGTAGATCCCTAGATCTGGGCGAGGCCCGGAACATTTTCAAAATTGCAAAAATGTTTAAAAAATTTTAATCTATTTTATCTGAGTTGTTTACTTATTTCTTGGAATCTATGAATTTTGGAAGAATATTGAATAGAAAAAAGTTTTAGAATTGAATTTTGCACAATATACTGTAAGTTAAAAATGTTTAAACTTATTACCGATGTTGCAAAATAGAAATAATTGATGAAAAAAAGGCAAAATAATCAAGTTTCTTGGATAAATTTTTTTAAATATTTTATATACGCCGAGGGGATTCTAATTTTGGTAAAAAAAATACTTTAATGTATATCTAATAAAACAACACACCAAATTTCATTAACATCGGTTCTATAGTTTTCGCAAAATAGTTTTTTGAAAAAGAAATGTTCGAATTTTCAAAATGTTGCACAGCCTCAAATAAAGCATTTAGATAATTGAACATTTTTTCACATAGAAGACCGCTCAACCTTTCAAATGGTTTTTGAAAAATTTAAATCGGTTGATTAGAAGAACCACAGTAAATTTTTAGTTAACACTATTTTCTATTCATTTTTAAACAATTAGATTACATTTATCAATTTGCAATTTAGTTTTTTCAAAAATTATAATTTTAAAGTACTATTTTTTCTTAATTTTATCTGTATTTAACAAAAAAATTATTTTTTTTTAATTTGTTTAAACAAAAATTATTTAAATAATTGTAATAATTATAACTAAATGTATTCATATTCAGTGTTGAAATATATACGTAAACAAATTTTTTCATTGAAAAATTGCAATAGCGTAGGATAAAATATACACTATATTTAATGCATAAATAATAAACTTTGTTTATAA
>NW_019416731.1:245979-299747 GCF_000390285.2 Anoplophora glabripennis
AACCTGCCTCTTTTTGTTATGAAGCTTTTCCGCTGATTTATCTATGTTGCCGATAACTTATGGATATGAAAATTTTTTGGAGCTTAGAACTCGGAAAAAACGCAGCCACTGGATCAAAGATTATTGCTAAATTGTTTATAAATTAATGGTAAATGCTGATAAATTTTGACCGCTTATATCTCGAGAACCAATAAACGGAATTTAACTTTTTTTTTAAAAGAAGTCTTTCCAACTACTTTAAAATTACAATTTATGAAAAAAACTAAATTGCAAATTGATAAATGTAATTTAATTCTTTAAAAATAAAAAAAGAGTGTTAACTTTAACAATTTACTGCGACCGTCCTAATCAACCGATTTCAATTTTTCAAAAACCATTTGAAAGGTTGAGCGGTCTTTTCTATGTGGAAAAATTTTAAAGTATCCAGATACTTTATTTGAGGCTGTGCAACATTTTGAAAATTCGAAATTTTCTTTCAAAAAATTATTTTGCGAAAACTATAGAACCGATTTTAATGAAATTTGGTGTGTTGTTTAATTATATTCTAAAGTTTTTTTTACCAAAATTAGAATGCCTTCGGAGTAATTAAAATATTATTATCCAAAAAACTTGTTTATTTTACCTTTTTTTCATCAATTATTGCTATTTTGCAACATCGGTAATAAATTTAAACATTTTTAACGTACAGTATATTGTGCAAAATTCAATTCTAAAACTTTTTTCCTCTTCAATATTATTCCAAAATGCATAGGTTCCAAGATATAAGTAAAAAACTCAGATAAAATAGGTATTTTTAAAAAAAAATTATTTTGCAATTTTAAAAATGTTTCGAACCTCGCCCAGATCTAGGGATCTACACTTTTATTATGTGAGTACTGAAGGTATTCCAGCAAAAAGTAGCTTGCTCTCTCTTACATTACAAAGTGGAATATTTCGACAGATCCGCCTTGGTCTAGTACTTTTTGTATTTAATGCATACTGTTGTTACAATAACGCAACTAACATTATTCAGTTTAGTGAGGTTGGTTGCATACCTATTCAAATTTAAAAAAACTGAATTTTAATTTAATTTTAATACGATATACTTTAGTACTAAAACTTAGTTATTATTTTCATATTGTACCCTTTATATTACAAATTATTTTTACACCAATTAGATTTAGTAATTATAATAATGTTAATTAAATTTAAATTTAACTACTCCCAATATTACCACCGATAGTATCGCAAATTCAACGCCTCAAATCTACACGAATTCAAATTACAATTTTTATCTCGTACGTCTACATGGCCATTTCGATCCCCCGCTCTCGCTAATTAACTACAACTGCGACTCGTTACATTTCGAAAAAACGACCCAGTTTGTCCGTTCTCACCATGCCATCGCCATAGCAACACAAACACAAACAAAATAAACACCCGTGTAGTTCGCTCGGCGCGAACACCTGATATCCCTACGATTTTAGTAAAAATATAATTTTTTGTCAAATCGGCAGCCATGAGATTCAAAATATCGATTGCGTCTAGGCCTTCGCACGATGCTCCCGTCACCTGTGTGGGATGGAGCAGCACAGAAGAAGTCTACTCCTCGGGGTGAGTCGATGTTATTCACCTTCGCTTTGCACCCGCTTTAAATGTCATTGTTAAAATTAATGTATAAGCCGGTAAGTGACTTCATATTCAAGGCAAAAATTAGCTGTGCACCTTTGATTAGAGGTAGTTTTGTACAAGGTCGACAAAGGGCAGGTTCAGACTTCCACATAGGGTATGTGTCAGACTTTTAGTCAAATTTTTGTCCAAGACGTCATTTTGTCTAACTTGACATGATAGCGTAGATTATAAAATCAATGTTGAAGCACGGCAAATAAAACAACCAGCAATAACACATCTTCTTTTTTTACATCTGCGCACGTTCTCGCGCATGACATTTCTTGGTAGGAAATCCGTCAAAATGCTGTCAGTAGCGTCGTAGCGTCTATAACCGAGTTTAGTTTATTTCACTTTGCTCTTGCAGTAAAGTCATAGGCGTGCATTTGTTGAATTAGTTGTTTGTGAATAGTTGTTTATAATTTGGTGTAGTAGTACTGACATAGTGTGAGACTAACGTTATTTGTTATTTAAGTATAACAATATATAAGACAATGAGTCATGGTGTTTGTGCAGTGAGAAGTTGTAGAAATCAGAGATATTATTCAAAGAAAAGTTTCTTTAGATTTCCTGCTGATACAACAAGGTATGTGTAGTGCTAAAATGTGAAAAGNATGTTTCGAACCTCGCCCAGATCTAGGGATCTACACTTTTATTATGTGAGAACTGAAGGTATTCCAGCAAAAAGTAGCTTGCTCTCTCTTACATTACAAAGTGGAATATTTCGACAGATCCGCCTTGGTCTAGTACTTTTTGTATTTAATGCATACTGTTGTTACAATAACGCAACTATTATTCAGTTTAGTGAGGTTGGTTGCATACCTATTCAAATTTAAAAAAACTGAATTTTAATTTAATTTTAATACGATATACTTTAGTACTAAAACTTAGTTATTATTTTCATATTGTACCCTTTATATTACAAATTATTTTTACACCAATTAGATTTAGTAATTATAATAATGTTAATTAAATTTAAATTTAACTACTCCCAATATTACCACCGATAGTATCGCAAATCCAACGCCTCAAATCTACACGAATTCAAATTACAATTTTTATCTCGTACGTCTACATGGCCATTTCGATCCCCCGCTCTCGCTAATTAACTACAACTGCGACTCGTTACATTTCGAAAAAACGACCCAGTTTGTCCGTTCTCACCATGCCATCGCCATAGCAACACAAACACAAACAAAATAAACACCCGTGTAGTTCGCTCGGCGCGAACACCTGATATCCCTACGATTTTAGTAAAAATATAATTTTTTGTCAAATCGGCAGCCATGAGATTCAAAATATCGATTGCGTCTAGGCCTTCGCACGATGCTCCCGTCACCTGTGTGGGATGGAGCAGCACAGAAGAAGTCTACTCCTCGGGGTGAGTCGATGTTATTCACCTTCGCTTTGCACCCGCTTAAAATGTCATTATTAAAATTAATGTATTAGCCGGTAAGTGACTTCATATTCAAGGCAAAAATCAGCTGCGCACCTCTGATTAAAGGTAATTTTGTTCAAGGTCGATACAGAGCAAGTTCAGACTTCCACATAAGGCATGTGTCAGATTTTTAGTCAAATTTTTGTCCAAGACCTCATTTTGTCTGACTTGACATGATAGCGTAGATTATAAAATCGGTTGAAGTTTGAAATGACATATCTCTTTCTAACTTGTTCCGAGTTTGTCTTACCGGAAAATGTAAATATTCAGTTTTGGAGATTTCTAGCCTTATTTCTCACTTTAGTTGTCTTTTCATTTGAACAACAAACAATTTTCTTTGACGTATAAAAATTCGTAAATCGTCCTCGATTAGTAAATAATACTTACCTCCTTTATGGTATAAACTATATTGCATATTTTAAGCCTGAAACACATTAATTATTTTTTAATAAATTATTACTACCTGTAGTATAATTTAGAGATGTCAGAAAGTATAAGTAAAAGAAATAAATTTGAAAAATACTTATATTTGTAATTGACACCAACAACACATATTCAACTTTAGCAACCATCAACCGGTAACATAACTTTTTTTGCTGTTAGCAGTCTAAAGCCTAAATTTAACCGTTTGGGCCAAATAAGTAATTGTGTTTAAAATTTTTCCCAGAGATGACAACCAACTCCTCTCATGGTCCGTCTCTACGAACCAGTCGACGAAAATTGCCCAATTAAATCAGGATCTTTTCCCTACTGATATGCAGTTCCTGCCCAGGGTAGGCGGTACATTGGGCAAGCACGGAGACCTCGTCCTGTTAACCTCCGCTGATGGGAAGTTCTACATCCTGAACAGAGCCGGCAGGATTGAAAGGTCGGTGGAAGCGCACAAGGGAGCCATCCTTGTGGGTCAGTGGGGCAACGACGGTTCTGGGCTACTCACAGGTAAGCGTCAATCTTATAAAGAAAAATATCAGATGAATGTTAATCCCACTTCTGAAATTAATTTATCAGGAGTGGGATTGATTTTAACATTGACGTTAACTGACGACAATCCCAGTCGATCTCTTCAGTTAATGATACAAATGTGACACCAACACGGGTTCCTGGAAAGCATCCATGAAAGTGAACACTCACAAGGCAATTTCTAATAATCGGATTAAGTCGTGCACTAGAGTAATAGATGACACGATAAAGCGTTTACAAGGTATTTATTCATTCGATGGGACGCAAGCAGATGCACACAAATAAACGTAGATGGAAACAAGAATACGCAATTAGAAGGAAATAGGACCTGGTGCTTTCAACCAGAATAAGAACTGAAATAATTGCGTTACTAGAACTGTAGAGAGTTTTCTGGCGATTTCAGCATGTTGCACCGTATTCAAATTGTATTTAAACCATGTTGAACTGTAACGTTGTAACTTCTCGCATTTTTTTAAAAAAGTTATTTTGTTGTGGTCATACTCTGGACACATATGAATTATATTGCATAAAAAATATAATACATTTCAGTTTTTTTTCGTTTTTAATCTCCCATCCTTTTGTTTTTTCTTGTCCATGTCTTGGTTTGCCATTTGCCATTTTTAGTGAAAAAGGCATAATTTAAAAATAACAATTGTAGCATTATACTGTTTCACTGCATTCTCAAGAATGTGATTAAATTTGCTTCTACAGCCGGAGAAGATGGTCTCGTGAAAATTTGGTCGCGTAGCGGTATGCTACGCTCTACAGTGGTGTCCAGCGACAACTCTGTGTATGGGGCGTGCTGGTCACCTGACAGCCAAAGCATCGCCTACGCACAAGGAAAATGCGTGGTAATCAAGCAGTTGGCGCCCAACACAAAGCCTCTCAGAGTGAGTAAAAAACAATTAATTTAAGAACTTGTTTATGGAAAATATACTTCAATATCAGAAGTGGGATTGTTACGTGGACAACAATACATTTAAAAATTGAAAATTACTTATTTATTTCCAAAAAATCTACATTCTAGGTCTAGATGATCACTTAAAATACAGTGAGTGAACCTTGAAACGTGTATGTATATTTTAATTGTGAATATAGAACTGATTACAATTAACTCAATTCAAATTAATTCTGTACAATTCGCACAATATGCAGAACCTTGGAACCGAGCTTGAAGCGTAATATTCTGATCGCTGGTGTAAAACCTATACAGGGTGATTCAGAACTTATCTAATAAAAAAATTTTAATTTACAGGGCTTACAAAATTTTGTAAAAAAAAAATCAAAAAGGGTAGCTCGAAAATTATTTAAAAATACCCTTCTGCGCGACACTGGAAACTAGTTCAGTGTAAAACATGACCTTGCGCAAGGCAAAACTGGCAGTCGGCGACCGGCAAAGTATAATAAGAAATGAACGGATAAAAAATTGAAAGAATTTTTTTCTCAATGAAAGAAATAAATAAAATTTTATAACACCTATTTTAATCAGCAAATTCAACTGCTTTTGCCGCTATTGTTATTATTAATTAATAAAATTAATTTGTAGTTTTAATTAGGCAATATTAATAATTTGACATACTTGATGTTGCAACCGTTCAAAATTTTGTCCACCGACGTGGAAACACTTTTAAGTAAGTCTTAGCCCACTTTCTACGAACTAACGCAATTGTCTTGTTTCACCATAAAACAAATGTTGTCTTGCTCCAAGATAAATTAAAACGATATCCATCAACCCCGAGTTGCTATACACGGAAGCCATGTTTGACACTTGAAAAACTAATGTAAACGCTATCGCAAGAACGTTAATACTAAAATCGGATCTCAGTATTCGGAATCGTCTAGGACCACGTGGAAAGAGAACGCATTGCGCACAGCGCCCAATGCGAATTACGCTAGAGACTACAGTAGCCCAGCCATGTAAGGGTTAAAAATATTACAAATTATAATTTTTTTCTTGAAAACTATAAATATTTTACAATGTTTTTTACGGTATTGACACCATTTTTCATGACACATCTATTCCCAAATCTTTTTGTGAATCACCCTGTATATATTAATTTCCTATTTAAAGTATTTTATATAAAAATTTTATCATTTTATTTTTTGATTTAGGTAACTATAGGTTGTGAACTATAACTTGTTTTAATAATAAATAATTAAGTTGATTAATTTATAAAATAAATCATGCAGAAAATATTAAATCAAATATTTGATTATCCACATCTTAGAAGCATAATAAAATCATTTTGTAATATTTTTACATTATTTTTTTTTATTGCCAAACCATTTTGATAATATTCAAAAATATTGTAAACCTTTTTTCAGTCATTTATAAACATTTTAAAAATATTGCGTACTGTTAGGGTGCGCCGTTGTTTAAAATTAGTATTTAAAGTTTACGCTGTATAATTGTCCACAAAAGCAAGTAACATGCAATCGTCGTGATAAAGCCGTCATATTAATGCTGCTGCTAGAGGAACAGACTGTAACAACATATTCAACCCTGCCTCTGTGGAAATAGATATTAATAATGTTTAATAATGAAGCCCTCGACCGCTTTAGGGCTCGTCTCACATTATATTTCTCGTCCACATTATATTTTACGGTATCAGACCCGTGTTCGGCCCTGGTGCTTTAGTAGGTCTAGACATAATGCCTTTGTAATCCCTTTATGTACAGCCGTAATCGCAGTTAAGTTATAAGTCGGCGGGTAAACCTGAAACTCCGTCCTGCGGAGGAGGGACGGGACCGAGAGTTGATTTAAGATCTAAAGATCTAGAGAGTATAGACCGGGACAAATTAAAAGGACGTACCCATATCCCACTTCTGAATTATGTTCTATCCTTGGCGTGAAAATAGTATGGTGTGCGTGACGTGGTAACGTCACTTGAGAACAAAACTGACCAATTTGAATAACCCAGAGCTGTTCCGGCCTAAACGTCTTCATATCATTCATTTTCTTATGCAAAACAAGCAACGTTTCTTCAAACTTCAAACTTGGCACAGTATGTAAGGTTACGTTTACGTTAGACATACTTAGCGTGGATCCACACGCATGCGTGATCACTTATCTATCAACATCCAATCTGTGTTGACCTTGACAGAGTGTCAAGTCGCTTTACTGATACACAATTGNTGTGGTTATGTATTCGTATCTGTATGCAAATATAACTTATCATTTTAGAATGTATTCAATCCAAATCATGATAAACATGAATGCCAGAATAAAAATATATCTACACAAATGTTTTGAGATGGATGTGAGAGGGGACAAGCAAATTTTTACTGGATTACTTTCAGTGCAACTCACATAATAAAAGTGTAGATCCCTAGATCTGGGCGAGGCCCGGAACATTTTCAAAATTGCAAAAATGTTTAAAAAATTTTAATCTATTTTATCTGAGTTGTTTACTTATTTCTTGGAATCTATGAATTTTGGAAGAATATTGAATAGAAAAAAGTTTTAGAATTGAATTTTGCACAATATACTGTAAGTTAAAAATGTTTAAACTTATTACCGATGTTGCAAAATAGAAATAATTGATGAAAAAAAGGCAAAATAATCAAGTTTCTTGGATAAATTTTTTTAAATATTTTATATACGCCGAGGGGATTCTAATTTTGGTAAAAAAAATACTTTAATGTATATCTAATAAAACAACACACCAAATTTCATTAACATCGGTTCTATAGTTTTCGCAAAATAGTTTTTTGAAAAAGAAATGTTCGAATTTTCAAAATGTTGCACAGCCTCAAATAAAGCATTTAGATAATTGAACATTTTTTCACATAGAAGACCGCTCAACCTTTCAAATGGTTTTTGAAAAATTTAAATCGGTTGATTAGAAGAACCACAGTAAATTTTTAGTTAACACTATTTTCTATTCATTTTTAAACAATTAGATTACATTTATCAATTTGCAATTTAGTTTTTTCAAAAATTATAATTTTAAAGTACTATTTTTTCTTAATTTTATCTGTATTTAACAAAAAAATTATTTTTTTTTAATTTGTTTAAACAAAAATTATTTAAATAATTGTAATAATTATAACTAAATGTATTCATATTCAGTGTTGAAATATATACGTAAACAAATTTTTTCATTGAAAAATTGCAATAGCGTAGGATAAAATATACACTATATTTAATGCATAAATAATAAACTTTGTTTANATATTGTCGAGTATTTCTATAAAAAAATGGCTTAGTTATTAGAGAGGTTCTAATTTACACATAGAAAATCGTTGTAAATTGTATTTTTTCCAGTGGAAGGCTCACGAAGGCATCGTCTTGTGCCTCGCTTGGAGCGTCGCGTCCGACCTCATCGTCTCCGGCGGCGAAGACTGCAAGTACAGGGTGTGGGACTGCCACGGTCGCCAAATGTTCTCTAGCACCCTCCACGACAACCACATCACGTCCATAGCCTGGGCGCCGGCTGGCGATCTCTTCGCCGTGGGCTCTTATAACACCCTGCGTCTATGCGACTATTCCGGTGTAAGTTTACAATTTCTACGATCTTACAGCACACATTTCTGTTCGATTTCTCTCTATAATACATATTCCTAGTGGTCCAGATCACTAGAGAAGCCCAACACCGGCTGCATATACAAACTAGCTTGGTCCGGTGATGGCACCCAACTAGCAGGCGCTTGTGCCAACGGGCAGGTGCTCTTCGCTCACGTAGTGGAGCGGGATGTGACCTATGCCAACTTCACAGCATCCGTCAGTGAGAGGAAAGTGGTTACAGTGCGCAACGTACTAGATGAAACTAAAGAGCACCTAGAGCTGCCCGAGAGGATCATCCAGTTAGCCCTGCGGTACGACCACCTGGTGATCACCACCCCCACACAGTGCTACATATACAACACGAACAATTGGAACACCCCGGCTATCTTCGATTTAAAGGACGGATCTGTGATTATTCTTCTGTTAAGTGAGAAGTAAGTTCGTAGAAAGCTTTCAATGCAGAACTGATCTAGTATTGTTTCTCTTTCTCGGCTTCAGGCACATGTTGCTAGTTGAAAAGGGTACTGTAGGTATCTACAACTATCAGGGCAGGCTCGTAGCTTCGCCTCGTTGGCCAAACATGCGTCTAGATTATCTGAGAGGTTCACATCTCTCTCTATCGCCCGACACTTTAGCTGTAAGAGATACAAGTGATATGAAAAGTAAGTGTCAGCTTTAAGTTTTTCTCCAAGCGATATCGGTTAATTTAACTTTTTAGCTGTCCACATAATCGATTTATCAAACACTAGAAGTGCCTCCGAAGCAACCACAATCCAGTACTCCATGCACATCATCCAGGTTGCTCTAGACCAATGGGGCGATTCGTCTTCAAGAAGTTTAGCCATCTTGGACAAGGCTAGGGATTTATACATAGTCCAAGTGAAGAGTTCCAATAAAACATTCTCTAAGTTAGGTAAGGTATGATTATTAGTATGGGTGAGATATAACCACAATATGACCTACAAAGAATGACATATTTTTTGAATGTTGCATCGCTCCTCAGTGCCTACACAAAGCACTACTTTGTATAGTTTTTCCGAAGTTAGTTGAACATGCAAAAAAACGTCTGGTAATAAAATTTAATGAGACTCGTAGGCGTCCCTAAAAAAATTTTCTGCTAAAGGTAAAAAATTATAATAATTTGTATATAATGTGTAGAAAATTTCTATTATATGTGCATTTGGCCAAGAACATTTTAATTATTTATGTCCTCAAACAATTTTATTATATTGGTGGTAAATTTTGTTTTGCTCCGTTTCAAAAGGTCTCCAAAATGCCATGTTGTGATATTAGTAAACAAAATATCCCTCTTATTTCTCCCTTTCGCAATTGTAATATGAATGATTGATAGGTGCCTATAATAAATTAAAATTAACTGAATCACACCAAATTCCGCATTGCTGCACTGCACTGCTGGGCAATTTATCAACCACTCGTCATCTGCTGTGATTTATTGCCCAGTAGCCCAATGCAACTGTGATCATTTTCTTTTGCCCGCGCTCGCAACCCTCAATATCATTAGTTAAAAATGATTATTAATATAAAACTGTTTAAGAGAATTATCTCAAAGCATATGAAATCAAACATTCTAGGTAGAAAAATCGAATCGTTTCAATGGAACGCCAACGATAACACCATAGCAGCCATCCAGGATGCGCAGTTGATAGTGTGGTACTGTCCTACTGCCTCGTTTAATGCAAAGTTACTAAAACTTTGTTCGCTGCAATATGACTCTCCCGAATTAGGCCGTAGTCCCAGAATAAGCGACTTCATAGGCAATTCAGTGTCGATAAGAAGGGCGGATGGATCGTTACTAAACGTGCCGATTTCACCTTTCCCGAATCTGATACATAAGTAAGTTGGGGAATATCACGGTTTATATAGAACAAATGAAATTGTTTTATTGTTTGCAAATTCATAGCTCACTAGACTTGTTACTGAGCATTTTTACAATTCTATTTTTAGGTATGTGCAGGACAACAAGTGGTCTGACGCTCTCAATTTATGTCGCACGATAAACAGCGAAACGGCATGGGCTTGTCTTGCCGTACTGGCAACTCAAACCAATTCTGATACTATTGATATTGCGGAGGAGGCGTACGCTAACATCAACCACCACGAGAAAGTATTCTATTTGCAATATGTTAAGGTAAATAATTGTAACCCGGTAAATTCTTGTGCAGGACTTAAAAAAATTATTGCGTATATTTTTTTAGACTTTACCAACAAAGGCAGAACAAAAAGCTCACATGGCACTGCTAGGTGGACGGCTACAAGAAGCCGAATCGGTATTACTTCATAATGGAATGGTGTTTCAAGCAATTTATAATAATGTCAACTTACATAACTGGACAAGGTATTTAGTACCTTTGTTTTTATTCGTTTAAAAAATTATAAACATTTATAGTACTACAAGTTTTTAAGATTTGATTAATCAAATGTTCATTTCAGGGCTTTAGACTTGGCTATAAAGCACAAAACTCATATAGACACTGTTTTATACTTAAGGCAGAAATATTTAGATAACTTGGGAAAGACAGAAAACAACAATAAGTTTAATACTTTGAAGGAAAACGTACGATTTATAATTTTTAAAATGTTAACTTTGGTCATTCTGAATAGAATTCTCTTTTAGGTACAGATAGATGTTGAAAAAGTGGAACAAAAAATCCAAATGGAGCTGCAAAAAAGAAGACCAAACCAATGATTCTTAAATTGTTATAATATTTAAGCAAAATCATTTATTTTAAAAATAAAAGTTTGAAAGTATTATATAAAGTGTTGATTTAAACATAATATTTAATTACCCCTAGGAATGTTAACATTTATTTGGATCATTATGAAGAACTGTTTCTTTTTTGCACTTTCCATAATCGATTTAATCTCACCGTTTAATATTGGATCTGACGATTAATGTAATCCATATTAAACAATATTAACAAATATTCAATTGTAAAATGCGATTTTACATTTAACTCTGCCAGTCACTCCAATTAGGACGTAATTTTCTAGTCACATTTATAATACATTTGTCTGATCCTTATTAGAATGACATCTTATCTGCAATTTAATTTGTAAATTGATACTTAATAATCATGAACATTAACAAGCTAGTAGGGTCATATTTACCAGCTTTTCAGTGGATAAAATCTGTTTCATACCCATTCAATAAGTGGTCAATTTCCTCTGCTGTTCTATTTTTGAGCTTTCTGCTCCTTGGTTGTGCAAACTTTGAACTTACCATGATAATTTAAAACATTTAAACACAATATACAGTGAGCATTTGAGCAATTAATGAAAATTAAATTAATTGTAAGATTAGAAAACAATAATAATAAATGTCAAAGTATTTCTAACCTAACTTTCTTGTTATTAAAATTGACAGAAGTCAGAAACGTAAGTCACCAGGCCATTTTTCAACACGTCATTCGTTATCAGTACTTGTACATGTCGAACCTATAATAATGACGTCAAACATCAATTCTGGTTGATTTCTTCAACAAGTCAGCTCCACACATATATTTTATTAAACACTTATAATTATTTAAATTTTACACTTATTCAACATTTATTTTAACATTAAGAAAAATACAAATTACTTTAATGTGTTGACTTAGACATGATAAAGTTAAATACCAATAGGAATGCAACATTTATTTGGATCTTAATGAAGTGGTGCCTAATTTCTCTTCAGCAGTTTTCAAATAATCCTCATACTGTCCCCTCCTCAAAGGATCTAATTTCACCAACTGCTTATAAAACTGGACCCGACGATCGATATAATCCTTATCACTAAGGACTAAGCTACCCGTTAGCCAGCATTTGGCCATTAACACCCCTAAAAACACATAATATTCGACAAAAGTTCAATTCAATTCAGTAGAACATGGTTTCTTACATTTGCAGTCAGGTTCTAGTTCCTCCAGCTGCTCCAAAGCCTCTAAAAGCTCCTGTCTTCTATCCTTTGTTACTGCAGGGTTACTCAAAACCCAGCGCAAATAAAACCAGGCGCTACTATCTGCCGGATCCGTGAATACTGCATTTTGGACTAAAGTTAACTCAGTGCCGGCACTTTCTTGATCCAAATTCCTTAACGTACTTCTATAATGCCACGAAGAATAATTAGAAAAGTTAACGTTGAGTCTATCTGTTGAAAACTCTAGTTCATCGGTCAGCGTAATTCCAATCTTATTTATAATCAACCTTCTATAATCCCAAACATGAACTAGAAGAAACATGTGTATTTAAATCATAAAACTACCACCATAACTTACAATTCCTGTCATCCAACTTCAAATACTTTGTACATAAACTAAATTCATTCTCCCAGTTTGGAATTGGGTGTTTCATTAACACCCAGTAACGATGGTGCCACGAACCGTAAGACTTGGGATTTGCCAAAAGGCATTGTTCGGTAAGCCTAATTTCATTTTCAAGGAACTCTATCAAGTCGTCTTCACCATCAATTTCATCCAAATGGCTACAAAACACAATAATTAAACGCAACTTTAATGATTATAATAAAATTTACTTATAATACCTGTGTTTGATTATTATTAAAGTAACTTCTTTTCTGTAATTCCACAATGTGTAAATGTCAGGATTAACGCTCAGTAATTGTGAACATATACTCAAACTAGTAGAATCGTATTCATCAGCCTTTCTAGTAGACAAAATCTGTTTTATACCCATGCGATAAGCAGCCAATTTTTTCTGCTGCTCTTTTCGTCTTTGAGCTCTCTGCTCTTCAGTTGTGCGAATTTTTAACCTACCGTGCTAATATAAAAAATATAAACATTAATCATAATACTTAAAACTAAAAGAATGCATACCATTTTCAATTTTTGTTAAGACTTCGGTTTCAGTCACAGATCATAAATTTCGGTGAATAATGATGAAATAAAAAAATTGATTTGGCAATGTCAAAGTGTATATAACCTAACTTTTTTGTTATTATATTAAATTAATTTATGCACTACAATAGGCGCTAGAGGAAGAGCATAGACATAAACTCCTCCTTTATTGGGCGGGGTTTACAATAAGTGCATGCATAAAATTTTAGAAAAATGAATCAAATTTAGTAGTTAATATGTAAATTATAATACTTTCATAAAATTTATCAGTTTAAATTGGATTTTATGGTCAGCTCATGAGAAATAATATTGCCCGCACCCAAGGGGCGGTATTTAATCTATTCTATTTGGGAAAAAAAACGCGTAAACATCAGTGAATAAATAGTTTTTTCCAACACGTTAATCATCCTATGATGACGTCACAAATCAATCTCGGTCGCTTCCTTGAATAACCTAAGTTAATAATAATTGTCATTAAATAGGTTTATACACACTTAATACAAAAAATGAACTTTACAGAAATATTTTATTAAATATACTTATTATTACTTAAATTTATACAAGAAATAACTTAATTTTCCAGAAATGATACAAAGTCCGTCAATTTATACAATTGGTCTTCGCTACTAGTCTGACCTATGTGTTCAATGTTTTGTCTAACAGGATGAACTATACGAGTATCTGATTCCACCGACCAGCCTCTCTCGGCACAAGCCGGGATACAAACGTCGGGTGTCAATCCAGTCATCGCGGATACAGTGTCTAGAGTTATCGACGAATATGCTTGCGATATAAGGTCTACTGCTCTACTACGGATCACATCTAAAATAAAGTTTTCAAATTACCACAAACTTTTTAATAACTACAGTTTTTAAAACATTACAAACCTTGGACCTGTTTCATAATATGTGCCACGGTATCGGACCAGGTAACAGAATTTAAAGCTTTATAAATAGCAGGAAAATCTCTTTTCCACATATGCTGACCAACAGCCCAAATATTTGCTAACTCTGGAGTAGAAGCTTTTATGCTTTGAGGTATACGCTTCCATAGGTACTTGGCGTTACACCTTCAAATTATTCTTTTAAGATATTGGTTATTGCGGAAATGAAATACTTACAGATCATTCTGATATAAATAAATCGCTAGTAGTTGTTCATAAACTTGAGGGGGCGCGACACCAGTTGAAGCCTAAAATTGAATCATTAATTTGTAGGTTATGAATTTTAAAAATAGTGGTACCTCTAATTCCTGTCGCTCTAAATCCTCTGCCAATTTATCTATATTATTTACAACCATTTTCAATGTAGTACTAATAATTATCACAAGTACTTAGTAGTCTTTACAAAGTTTTATCAGTAACAACAAGCATTTTTGTTGACAACCGGCCAAATGTCACCATAAATGCTAAAGCAAATGCCATTTTTTACGAATAGCTCTTTAAATGCGAATATTTTTTTCATAAAATGATTTGTTAGTCACGACCACAAACGACTAGGATCTATTAATAGAATGCAATTAGAAAAAGTTTATCATGAATAAGTTTTGAAAAGGAACTTTTTTAGTGTTTTATTTTTAATTATTATACTTTTTAACTTACGACGCAAAACATGTTAGAATCATACCATTGGAGGTTCGTGAAAAATTGGCTAGTTACTAATTACTGCTGAGTGAGCTGAGTTCTGGCACTTCTGGTCTGGCTATAAAAATATATAATTTGTGTTTATCCTATTTTTAAAATAACAGATTTTTCTATATATAGTTGAAGAAATAAATTTAAAATGGGAGTCCCCAAATTTTTTCGCTATATTAGCGAAAGATACCCATGTTTAAGCGAATTGGTAAAGGAATATCAGGTAAAAAAAGAAAATTATTCTTAACCATATTTAGGCCAATTATACAACAATATCTTCCCAGATTCCAGAGTTTGATAACTTGTATTTGGATATGAATGGAATCGTCCACATGTGCTCACATCCAGACGATAACAATCCACATTTTCGTATCACAGAAGAAAGGATATTTAAAGACATCTTCCACTACATCGAAGTGCTTTTTCGTATGATACGTCCACAAAAGCTATTTTTTATGGCTGTGGATGGTGTAGCTCCTAGAGCTAAGATGAATCAACAAAGAGGACGAAGATTTAGAACTGCTAAAGATTCTGAAAAACAAGAGGCCGATGCTTTAAAGAAAGGAGAGAAATTACCAGATGTGGCACGATTTGACTCAAATTGTATCACTCCTGGAACAGTCTTCATGGCCAGACTGCACGAACAGTTAAAGTATTTTGTAGTTAATAAGATATCAAGTGATCCGACTTGGCAGAAATGTAAAGTTATATTGTCTGGGCATGAGGTGAATACTTTAACCTAAAAGATTGCACAACACTAAAATTATTTGATGTTTTGTAGACACCCGGTGAAGGGGAACATAAAATCATGGACTATATCCGATACATGAGGGCCCAACCTGGTTATGATCCAAACACAAGACATTGCCTTTATGGCTTAGACGCGGATCTTATTATGTTGGGGTTGTGCACTCATGAACCACACTTTAGTTTGTTACGTGAAGAGGTAGGTATGCTTCAATTACATTGCAGAGAGGTAAAATCAAATTTTTAGGTGAAATTTGGCAAAAAATCCACAAAAAGAGCCAATGTCCCTGAGGAGATCACATTTTATTTGCTACATTTGTCTCTAATGAGGGAGTACTTGGAACTAGAATTTGCTCCCTTAAAAAATAAACTTCAGGGGTTCCAGTATGATTTTGAGAAAATTATTGATGACTGGGTAAGTTCAGTTTGAAAAATGTACTTGTGTAGTGTTTCCTTGAATAAATTTTAGGTCCTGATGGGATTCTTGGTGGGTAATGATTTCATACCTCATTTACCCAACTTACACATAGCCAATGGTGCTTTGCCCATATTATACAAGGCTTATATAGATGTATTGCCCAGCTTAGATGGTAAAACGATTTGATTTCAAAACATTAAGATATAGTATCACATTTTTTTTTAGGTTACATAAACGAAGCTGGCTCTTTAAATTTGGCCAGGTTCGAGAAATTTATGGAGAAACTGGGCAGTATAGACATTGAGAACTTTGAAGAGATCAGAGAGGATCTCTTCTACATGGAAACGAAAACGGGCAGGAAGTGGAATGCTCATCCCAAAGTCTCGGTAAGCTTATTATCATTTTGAATATAAAAGCAGTAAAAATTCATTTTGTTTAGACAAAGAACCTTGAGCAATGGGCATCGGATGATAAGGAAATAACTTTAGAACCTCTGGAGCCCGAAAAACCAAGAGATAGTGGAATGCTTGCATTAATAAATGAAACTAACAGTTTAGTATGTTGAGAGTTGTGAGTAAACTTACTTAAAATTTATACTTACTGTTTTTTGTAGCTCTTAGATACGTGGGAGGAAGAAACCGAACACTCGGACGAAGACGATGCTTTTGAGAATTTTAAAAAGGATTACTACATGAACAAATTGGAATACGCAAATGTTACACCGTAAGTACTACATAGTTACACCATGGATTGCTAAATAAGGGCATCCGTGTAATTTCTAATCTGTTCCGTGGTATTATTTCAGTAGCTCGCCACCTGTGGCAGCAAACTACAAGACTTTTATCAAATGTATAAATTGTTTAAATCATATATTTTGTGATTATGCCATAATTGTTAAATGTTGAGATGTGCCGTTCTGTTTACATATTATTTTTAAATATACAAGTTGATCTGTCTTAAAATAATGTGGTGTTGTGTATCCTGTTATGGAAATAGCAAAATAGACTGTTATAAAGGTGCTAGTAGACACTTTGTGGACTAAGAAGCGTTACGTAATTTAAAGCTTTAAGTTGATATGTAAAAATGCATATTGTAGTTTCTATCTCTTCGATTTTTTTAAAACTGGATGTTAATCTACTTTTAATTTTATGAGAACCTTGTTTTTTTGTGTTATCCCAAAAAATTTTTAGAGCTCTGTGGTGCCAGGTCAAAATTTACATCGTGACAGCAAAAATGAAAGAGCATATTCTTTTCAAGTGGTCGTCATTTTGACCTAAATCAGCTTTTACCTGTTTTTTAGAATTCAAATTGCTTTAAAACTTTCCGAGATAAATGAGAAAAACAGAAAAAAGTTTTTTTTAAATTGATTTTCTCAAAAACCCCACTTTTTATTTTCACCAAATTTGGATATGTTTTTCAATGCCAAATAAGCTATCTTTTAGCCAAACGGCAATATGCCAACTTGCTGCATTCAAGAGATACAATTTCCAAAATGCATATTTATTTGAAGTGGTCGTCATTTTGAACCAAATCATCCTGTGGAAGGTTTTTTTTTTTTTTTCAAAATGTACGGAATTTTATCAGCTTTTACCTGTTTTTTTTTCAGAATTCAGATTGCTTTAAAACTTTGTGAGATAAATGAGAAAAACGGAGAAAAGAAATTTTTTTCAAAATTGATTTTCTCAAAAACCCCACCTTTTATTTTCACCAAATTTGGATATGTTTTTCAGTGCCAAATAAACTATCTTTTAGCCAAACGGCAATATGCCAACTTGCTGCATTCAAGAGATACGATTTCCGAATTGCATATTTATTTCAAGTGGTCGTCATTTTGAACCAAGTCATCCTGTGGAACGTTCTTTTTTTTCAAAATGTACGGAATTTTATCAGCTTATACCTGTTTTTTTTCAGAATTCAGATTGCTTTAAAACTTTGTGAGATAAATGAGAAAAACGAAAAAAATAAATTTTTTTCAAAATTGATTTTCTCAAAAACCCCACCTTTTATTTTCACCAAATTTGGAAATGTTTTTCAGTACCACCTAAGCTATCTTTTAGCCAAGTGGCAATATGCCAATTTGCTCCATTCAGGAGATACGATTTCCAAAATGCATATTTTGGGATTTTATGAGATAGTCATCATTTATTATAATTCCGTTCCTAAATTTCACTGGTTTTCTAACTATACAGGCTATTACAAATTCGCTTCTCACTACAGGGATCTCTCAAAAACGGTAAGAGATACAAACTAGCTTAAATGGGGGCAAAGTTGCGTAATCAGGAGACCAACATTATGCCTCTAAAAAGTCAAAGCTAACATGTTTAGTTTTCGAAATATTTAAAAAAAAACTAAATTTTAGAAATCCGTCTGTTTCATTTCAGCCTTGTTTGAGGCGATATTGAAACAAGAAGAATACTTTCTCATGGCCACTTTTTGCCCTCTATCGAATGGTATAATCAATTTTTATATTTAACATTTTGTCTCTCCAGGACTATCGTCAACTCCATTTCTTTAAATACGACCTTAGAAATTTTATTACATTTTTTGCAAGCCTTCACAATCCTCAATACTGTACTGCCTCAGCCCGAACCAGATTCAGATGTTTTGTCTCGAAAAATTTATCTTCATTGTATTCATTCCAAATTTATCTAAATTTTTTATTTAGATTTGTTTATTGAATTATTGTACACTGTAAGTGTTGTTAGACCCTGTTAATTCCATCTAGTTATTTAAACTATTACCACCACGCATTAAAATAAAAAATTATTAATTTTATTCCCGTGTCCATAGTTATTTCTAGGCTTCTCAAGTGCTCAAAATTCATACAAATTTATATTATATTTCTATTTTTTTCAGGATACATACAAATACATTTGACATGCTCTTTCACAGTTGCAGTTACAGATATAATAAATTCCGATAATATTACGCTGATCTTCATTTTCAACATTTGCCAAAACAAAAATGTTGAACATTTACTGAAATTTTTTAAAGAATAATATTCAGTTGGCGTTTTGGTTGTTCATATGCATTTTAAATAATTAATTTGTCATAATAAAATTAAAATTGTAACAATATTTTAAGTTTGACGCAACAACATATTGAGTTATGTATGACCAAGTTAATAATAATAAATGTTCTATTGTAGCGCGTGGTGGTAATAGTTTAAATAACTAGATGGATTTCACAGGGTCTAACGACACTTACAGTGTACGATAATTCAATAAACAAAGAAATCTAAATAAAAAATTTAGATAAATTTGGAACGAATACACTGGAGATGAATATTTTGAGACAAACCGCCTGAATCTGGTTCGGGCTGAGGCAGTACAGTATTGGGGATCATGAAGAATTGCAAAAAATGTAATATGTAAAAATGTTCTAGGGTCGTATTTAAAAAAATGAAGTTGATGATGGTCCTGGAGAGACGAAACGTTACATATAAAAATTAATTATGCCATTCGATAGAGGGTAAAAAGCAGCCACGAGAAAGTGTTCTTCTTTTTTCAATATCACCTCAAACAAGGCTAAAATGAAACAAAAACGGATTTCCAAAATTTCGGTTTTTCTCAAATATTTCGAAAACTAATTATGTTAGTCTTAATTTTTTGTAACAGCCTGTATAGATATAAAAACAAAGGTCCTTGTTAATTATTTTCCAGGGAAGTATTGCGAGACCAAGCCGAAGGCTACGTACGAGCCATCCAGTGGAATCTCAACTATTACTATAACGGTTGCTGTTCGTGGTCCTGGTATTACCCTCACCATTATGCTCCATACATATCGGACATCAAGGGTTTTTCAAATTTGAAAATTGAATTTGATCTGGGCACACCTTTTTTGCCTTACGAACAAGTGAGTTGGAATTTTTGCATTGCACCCTGTTTTATATTCACTATTTCAGCTGCTGGCAGTGCTCCCGTCGGCTAGCAGAAATTTATTACCCGAGTGCTACCATCGTCTGATGCTGGACGAGGATTCGCTGATAAAGAAGTACTACCCGGAAGATTTCCAGACCGATCTTAACGGTAAGAAGCAGGAATGGGAGGCGGTGGTCCTAGTTCCTTTCATCGATGAGGTAAGAAGTGAAATTGAATCAGAAAGATGTTATTTTTATATGAAACATTTATTTTTACGAATTTATTATTAAAGTATACAGGGCATTAGAAGTTTGACTGTCTTAATTTTTAACAGACGATAGAATACATTAAAATAAACAAAAAAACCTTGACATGGGTCCTACACTCGACCATTTCTGAGAAAAAATTATCAAAATCCAACTTAATGACAGAAGTGCATAGAATACCATAAAATACAATGTTTATCACTTTTTTTAACTTCTTTATGCTTAATTCTAAAAAATAATTAGCGTAATAAATTTAAAATTCAATAAAATTCATATGGAGCAATGTAACAACGGCACGGCGGATTGTCCGGCAATACGCAATTCAGTTGGTATCTGGAATTGGACCGAGTTGGAGTGTTTTTTGCGTACCATTATTTCCTTTTCTTGAGGTGTTTTCCAGCGAGTGCGCAAAAATTGGATTCGAAGGTGTTGTGCGTGCATCGAAAATGGTGGCGGACATTTTGAGCATATATTGTAATTCGGGGGCCATATTTCTACAGGGTGTTTTATGTCGAAAAAGATTTCTTTTTCTTTATATAAACGTGGGTCCAAAAATTCTTCCTAAGGAAGTTATAGCCACTTAAAGGGGCCACTCTGATGAAGATTTTTTTCTAAATAACTCCGAAAAAAAGTTAAGATAAATTTATGGAATTTGGTAACTAGCTTAACTCTTACCTGCTCAGTCCGCTACTAAAACGAAATTTACAGATTTTCATCACATACCTTCCAACACTGGGGGGAGGAGGGTAAAATTTACCATAACTTTTGTAATGAACCTTTTTTTATTTATGCTCATGCTGTACAGGGTGATTCACTATATTTTGACCCCTCGTTTAACTTTTTTGTTTTAAGAGTTATTAAAAAATGTGAAATATAAAAGTTGCACGATTTTTTGTGAATTTTTCGAAAATGATAGAAAAACAAATGAAGTCCAAACAAAACGGCCGCGGATGTTAACTTTGTTAAGTTAAATGGAAAACCCTGTATATTTTTACATATTTGGATATAACGTTCCCTGTCCAGCATAGCCATATAGGGTTTGTTGGGTCCATTTCTAACAATAAGTGAGATAATATTAAAAAACGAAAAGAAGGTTTTTTATTAAGAAAATAAGACATATTGTAATTGTTGGACCTCTTGCAGGCATTTCAGCATTTTTTCCAATTACGTAAGGATTTACAGATTTAGTTGTAATATATTTTGACAGATAAGACATTGATATAGACAAAAATGCGTATGGGTATTTTAACTAAATCTCACTAATTAGGCCGACTGAAATTGCTGAAGTAATGGCAGTCAAATTTCTTACACCCCGTATATAAAAATTACAACTGAAGACTAAAATAATTGTAACAAAATGAATCGGAGACGACATATCCAACAATTCTCGTTTCACTGAGTTAACGTTGGCAGTTTATTTCTTACTCGTTTACCATCCTTCGTTATGTCATAACAGGTGTAAAGTCAGTTGGTGTATATCAGAATGATCAAACATGTGCTGTTGCGAAACTATTGGTCACATATGCATACAGAACTGGACTTCGCATCATAGCCAGTTTTCATTTCCTTTATTATTTATTTCGGATGAATTTAAGATGTTTAGCACTGGTTCGGTTGCTGAATTAACTGAATAAGAAAAAATAATAGAAGCAGAACATATTTTCTTTAGAATTTTATAACTTTTAAAAGCAATGTCATTCATAAAAAAAACTTGTTGGTCACCTGAAGAATAATGCAAGCAGACATGTCGAATAATCGAATATGTGTAATGTGTATTCTCATTTTCTATTTAATTCCTCGGAACAATTCATACGGACAATTTGGATGATATCCAAATCAATCCTTGTTTAAATGCGTTCAATTGAACTTAATCTAACCAGACCGCCACTTTACTCGTACGCAGGCATCTTATAATTCTTTTTGCGTTGATTAAATGAGTTTTAAATTATTATTTGCAATATTTTAATAAATCATTTGAACAATACAAAATTATGTAACGTTGCAAAATATAAATACGTTTACAGTAAGATCTTTCGATTACTAGTAGCTTATCATTAGGAAAATTTGCACCTTAATGATGTTAAAATGCCGGGTAACAAACAATCATTATTTATTATATTATTTTTAGAATGTTTTGTTGGAAGCCATGAGAGAGTGCAACGACAAGCTAACGCCGGAAGAGAAAAAGAGAAACATGCACGGCCCAATGCTGATATACAAGTACACACCGGAGAACAGAGGCCGCTATCCCGCTCCCGAATTCTTCCCCGTTCTGACGGAAAACCACGCGGAAATTTCCAGCTTAAATTATGACGAAGTTTTGATACCTAAGGAGAAATTAGTGAAGGGGGCCTATCCCGGAGTGAGGATGAACGTTTATTATCCAGGTTTCCCTACGATGAAGCACTTGAAATATAGGGTGGGTCGACTAGACGTCCTGAAATTTGTCTTATTGAGCGGTTTTTACTTTGATGTGTATAAATACCTTAATTTTTTTAGGCCGAGCTGAAGAAGGCAAAGATAAGGGTGTTTGAAACTCCGAGTAGGAATGAAAATATGGTCATTAGCATCATTAACGACAAATTTCCCGATGATAAGATACCCGTGGATCTACTGGGCACTTGCGTTTGGGTGGGGTGGCCCCACCTAGTTGAAGCCAAGTAAGTGATATTTATTTATTTTTTTTTTTTTGACTGAAATTAAACATTGTATCTCTTCTCAGGGTTAACGAAAATCATGATTTTTAAAAAAAAATTTAAATTTTCGGTTTTTATATCAACTGTATGAAGCTAACGGAGTAACAATGAGTGAACTGTAACAGAAAATAACGTTCTTTTGTATTACTTTGGGACATGTATATTTTTTGTATAGTGTTTTTTTAAAGCACTGTGTTTAGTTTTGAATCTCAATGACATCCGAGTTTAGGTGAGCTACGTATTATCAATACATCTGATGTTATATGACAACAGGGTGTTAGGCATGCAAAAAACAAACGGCTAATGTTAATTCGTAAATCGAGGTTGGCCAAATATGTCTCCGCTCCAATTTATTATGTTTATTTTAGTTTTTTCTACGTAATTTGTGAAAATGTACTTACGATATGTTTTATTTTCTTTGAGTATGAATAATCCTGTGCTTCACGGATTAATTGGAATTTATTTTTTTTAAATGCCCCAAAAAAAATTAAGTATTTAGAAAATTCCACAAATAAATTCTTTCAATTCCATAAGGGCTATTATATCCGTTGTTTTTACAAAATGAGGAATACATGTTATTTTCAAAATGTATGTCTATAATTTAAACTATATTATTTCATTTCTGGTCTAATGGGCTATTGATTATATCCAAAAAAACAGGGTTAAAGGGAACTAGGACGTTCAAGCAATTTTTTTTCATGAATCGTTTAAAGGGTCATTTTAGATGAAAAAACCGCGGAGTGCTATTAAATTAGAGGGTGGAAATTGGAGATAGGGGTGAAAATGCACCTCTTTCAGTTTTTTAATTGTAGTTCGAAAACGAAGCAAAATTTCGCTATAATTCATAGGAAAAATTATTTAGAGAATTGAATTTCCCATCAAAACGGCTTATTTAAAAAAATTTAAAGGAAAATTTTATGCAAAAAATCGTTAATAAACAATTTGAAAAAAAGCAAAAACTTAAATTTTGTATTTTTTTTACGTTTTTGCCTCTAGTTTTTGAAAATTGCCTGATATATGGCTACTCAAACTTACAATTAGCCAATTTTTCGATCTTCGTCGCATTTACCCTTACACGTTTTAATTCTCATATTTTGCAAAAAAACGAAGGAAATAAGACGTTCAAGGATTTTCATCACATGACTTGTTCGAAGGGTCATTAAAAATGAAAAAATGAAGTTGAAGATAGGGGTGAAAATGCACTTTTACAGTTTTTTAAATATAGCACGAAAACGAAGCAAAATTTCGGTATTCATAGGAAAAATTTTGTACAGATTTGAATTTCGCATCGACTTGGCTTATTTAAAAAATTTAAAAGAAAAAATTTTATACAAAAAATCGTTAATTAACAATTTTAAAAAACGGCAAAAAATAAGATTTTTTTTTTTACTTTTTTGACTAATTTTTTTTTTTTAGTAGAAGTAGGCAAAGAAAATTGCTGTACAAAAAAACTAGATGAGATTCCCGTCAAAATGAGGTGTTTTTAAAAGTTTTTGGACTAATATTGACAGTTATAACCGGTCAAACTTCAATATTTTTTAGATTTTTGTCGTTTTTAACATAATAATGATTATAATTCTTATTATTTTTACAACAAATTGGTTCGTTACTTAATAAAAAATTATTTCAAAAGTTCTATTTGCTAATAATAAATAAAAATTTTCAGGACTTCAGTCAAAAAAGTAAGTAAAACAAAAAAATCTTATTTTTTGCTTCTTTTTCAAATTGTTTATTAACAATTTTTTCATAAATTTTTTCTTTTAAATTTTTTAAATATGCCATTTCAATGAAAAATTCACTTCTCTGCAAAATATTTCCTATGAATTATACCGAAATTTTGCTTCGTTTTCGTGCTATATTTAAAAAACTGCAAAAGTGCATTTTCACCCCTATCTGCAATTTCAACCCTCTAATTTAATCAACCCACGGTTTTTTGATTTTTAATGACCCTTCTAACAAGTCATGTGATGAAAATCCTTGGACGTCTTATTTCCTTCCTATTTTCAAAAAATGAGAATTAAAACGTATAAGAGTAAACGCGACGAAAATCGAAAAATTGGCTAATTGTAAGTTTGAGCGGTCATATATCAGTCAATTCCCATCCAAAAATACTTTACAGCCTCTTATTTTAAAGGAAATTTTATCTACTTTTTTTTTCTACGAAGCAATGCCTATACCTATCTTTACTCAAAAAAAAGAGGCAAAAAAGTAAAAAAATAAAAAAATTGAAGTTTGCATATTTGCATCAAATTTTCCTTTAAAATTTTTTAAATAAATTAATTCAATTTTCTAAAGAATTTTTCCTATGAACTATAGTGAAATTTTGCTTCGTTTTCGAGCTACAATTAAAAAACTGAAAGGGGTGCATTTTCACCGCTATCTCCAATTTCCACCCTCTAATGTAATAACACTCCACGGTTTTTTTCATCTAATATCAATAGCCTATAAGTTTTTCTCTAAAAACCTTGATTTTTGTAATTTAAAAAAGTTGATTTAAGATTTTAAGAATTAAAATTTATGACTATGCTCCATATCTTTATTTGTTTTCAAGGGTTTCCTGTATATCTAACAAGAAGTGGAAATATATAAGCATGGGCGAATCGAACGCTTACAACGTTGAAGCAAGGACGGGAATGCACGATTTCGACGACGAAGTTCAAGGCATAAGAGAATAGTGAGTTTGTATTTCTAAACCGTACACTTTTCTTTTCATACCTATGTGACACTTCCTCGAGTTTAATTCAAAAACGACTATTTCAGTTATCATAACCGCATGGGCATAGAGGTGGGCGAGACGAACGTGTTGGTCCACGTACAAGTAATGACCGGTCGGAGATACGCGTTTTCTCAAAACGGCAGGATAAATTTGGAGAAAGTCTTCACGCCAAACATCGCCTATTATCCCTTGCAATCGATCGTGTCCGATATCTCCACTTACGATTCTTACCACTCGACTTTCAGAAGTATACACGACGTTTTCCCGTTGGGTTCCACTTGCTTCATACTTACAAATCTGTATTACGGTTCCCAGGGCATAGTGAGTACAATCGTTTTAATGTTTCGTTGTACGCTGTAACGTAACGTTTTAACCTTAGGTACAAGACAGCAAAGAAGCTTTGAAGAACGGCAGAGTAAAAATTGGTATTACGGTGACTAAGGAGCCCGATCTGTCGAGCATAAAAGAAATGCACGCGAGGATGGTGAGGAGCTACAAGGCGTTGTACCACGTGGCAAGTCAATTAAGTGAGTCTGAACATTTTTGCCACTTTTATTTTACAATTGAAAGGAGATGATTTTATTATTAGGCTCTATTGATTATATCCAAAAAAAAAAAAATAGGGTTAAATAGGGTGCAATTTTATTGCATGAATTGTTCAAAGGGTCATTTTAAATGAAAAAACCGCGGAGTGCTATTAAATTAGAGGGTGGAAATTGGAGATAAGGGTAAAAATGCAGTTTTTTAATTATAGCTCGAAAACGAAGCAAAATTTTGATATAGTTCATAGGAAAAATTATTTAGAGAATTGATTTTCCCATCGAAATAGCTTATTTAAAAAATTTATAAGGAAAATTTTTATGCAAAAAAATCGTTGATAAATGATATGAAAAAAACAAACAATTAGATTTTCTGTTTTTTTTACTTTTTTGCCTCTAGTTTTTTTTTGAGTAAAGATAGCATTGCTTCATAAAAAAAAAAGTAGATAAAATTTCCTTCAAAATAAAAGGTTGTAAAGTATTTTTTGATGAAAATTGTCTGATATATGGCCTCTCAAACTTAGCCAATTTTTCGATTTTCGTCGCGTTCACCCTTATACGATTTAATTCTCATTTTTTGGAAAAAAGGAAGGAATTACGACGGTCAAGGATTTTCATCACATAACTTGTTCAAGGGGTCATTAAAAATGAAAAAACCGTGGGGTACTATTAAATTAGAGGGTTGAAATTGAACATAGGGGTGAAAATGCACTTTTGCAAATTTTTAAATGTAGCACGAAAACGAAGCAAAATTTCAGTATAGTTCGTAGGAAAAATTTTGTATAGAATTGAATTTCTTATCGAAATGGCTTATTTAAAAAATGCAAAAGGAAAATTTTATACAAAAAATCTTTAATAAACAATTTTAAAGAAAGCAAAAAAATAAGATTTTTTGATTTTTTTTACTTTTTTAATAAAATAATTTAGTAAANTAAACCAAGTGGCGCTCCAAATAATTATCCTAATTCACCCCGCCCGTCTTCACTGTAGCTGGCAGGCCGCTGCTTTTACACAAGTAATACTTAGGTGAGTAGATTTGTAGGAACGTCACAACATCTAGTGGATTTAATTGTCAGGTAAAACTTCAAAATCGATTATCTCGGTAATTTATGAACGCCGTGTCGAACTACTTCGAAAAATTCTTATTCAAGGTCCAAACTACACGTACCATAAATATCAAAAATTACAAAAATCTGACTACCTTACCTTCTCCTTATTAGCCAATTTTTCGATTTTCATCGCGTTTATTCTCATATATTTTGCAAAAAAGGAAGGAAATAAGACGTTCAAGGATTTTCATCACATGACTTGTTCAAAGGGTCATTAAAAATGAAAAAACCGAGGGGTACTATTAAATTAGAGGTTTGAAATTGAACATAGGGGTGAAAATGCACTTTTGCAGATTTTTAAATATAGCACGAAAACAAAGCAAAATTTCCGTATAGTTCATAGGAAAAATTTTGTATAGAATTGAATTTCATCGAAATGGCTTATTTAAAAAATGCAAAAGGAAAATTTTATACAAAAAATCGTTAATAAACAATTTTAAAGAAAGCAAAAAATAAGATTTTTTGATTTCTTTTACTTTTTTAATAAAATAATTTAGTAAAAACTTGAGAATTTAAGTACAATAAAATTTATTAACAATGTATATACAGTGTGTCCACGGATGGAGTTGACAAGAGGAGAAACTCTTTTGTTTTTGTCTTTATCGAAAAATGTCACTCTTTATAAAAAGTTCTGCCCCTCGAAAAAATGAGACTGTCATACAAACATCTTAGATCAGATACACAGGGTGCTCATAAATAAAAAAATAAAAACACGAAAATACTCAATAGAGAAGTACCATTATTTATTATTTTCCACAACATTTTTATGAAACAAATTTGATTAAAACCTCAAATAATGTCCTAATACAAATTTTAAAATCAAAATTTCAATTTTTGAGGTGGGAATTAGCTATACATATAGAGTAAAAGTCAGAATATTATAACCGAAATTTAATTACCAATGTCACGGAAAAAGAATTACTGTTCCAAATAAACTGGTTACTGGTCACGTGGCTTGAAATCATTTATGAAGGCCCCATAGAGAAGAAAAACCAATATTACTCAATGAATTTAATAATATATTATTAATGCTATTTATACAATAGGTTACAATAATGAACTAAAATGCAAATATTCGATAAAATTTAGAAAAAAATATAGATAGTTGAAAGTTCAAATGATAAAGTTTTGTATCTCCATAAGAATGACAGATTTATGAAAAATCATGGTTGAGAGGTTGTTAAAGAATTGCTTATTAGTTTTTTTTTACTGCTAATGTTAATTTTGAAAAAAATAGTCCCTTTGAAATGTCGTGATGGGGACGCCTACAGAATTTATATATAAACATAGCTCTTACTCTTCTATATTTAAATCTCTGGTGCGGCAGCCTGCTGTACATTTGATATCGAAGCTGCTGCGGGCCGCAAAGCGAAAGCACTGATAGCGGTTGTGACGGTTTAAATTTTGTGTTCGAAAATGCTGAAATTTATTCAAATCTCGTTTAAAAGTAACACAAAAGTTAAACGAATACATGAATTACTTACCAATAGAAGATATGCTATGATATGATATATACAAAAATCGTTCAAAGTTGTTTCCATGTGTTAATAATAAATATGGTTCCAAATGACGGTCAAATTTCTGTCTCCAAAAACACCACACTAGAAAACTAAGATCTCTATACAACGTGAGGATTTGCATCACATCAATAAACATTTTATACGCCGGTTAAATAATACCGCAACACACAACGCACGTGCACAAGATGCACAAGGTCAGCTTACATTTGTGGTTAATTTTCTCGAAAACAGAAGCATTTAGACCATTAATTGTTTAATAAAAGTAGCTTATTTTCATGCCCTCTATCGCCTTTTCAAGGAACGCACTTAAGTTTCAGAAACACCCTGTATATTTAAATGGATACACATTTTCCATCCGTGAATTTAAAAACTCTGCCTATCTCATTCATAAAAGTCTGTAGTGATTCATTGATGCATTGACACTATCCTATAGTACAGCGGTTCTTCAAACTTTTACGACTTACGGAACCCCGCCAACATTTCGATTTTTTTGAGGAACACCTAAAAATAATTTTCGAACACATTTTTTACTGATTTATTTAATATATTTATAAATATGTACTACGGTTAACAAAATAAATATTCCACTAAGTAAAAATCAAAGACCGGGATGTACTTGAATATTTTTACATAATACATTAAAATCAGGTGCTATTGTCGTAAGTTGCAATTTCATTTCAAATTCTGCGTTAAGTGCATTTTGTTTTTGTCGCAATGTACGTGGAAAATGATTTTTCGCAGAGGTATGTAGTTACAAAAGGCATTAATACATTTACTGCCTGGTCAGTAATTTCAGGGTATTCCTTATGAATCTCTAGCCAAAACTCAAGGGAAAGGTAATCAACGCGAAGAGTGCTGCGCCAGCTTATAAGTTATAAGCCGACTTACTTGCAGTTGCATAAATAGGTAAATCTCTTATAGGAACTTATACTCGTGGTCTTATAAAAATAAAAAGTTTTAAGAGTATACATTTTTTTGAATTTTGTAATTATCGATAATAAAATTTTAAATTTTTGACTGAGTCGCAGAACCCCCAGAGAGGTTGTGCGGAACACAGTTTGAATACCGCTGCTATAGTGATACATAGGCTATGTTCCGTAATCTGCTAATTTTACTATCAGCGCTATTGCAGAAACTGCAATATCATGCCGTTCCGTAAATCAAATTTCCAATTTTTGCGTCAAATATCGGAACAACGTTTAGCACGTTAACTAGCAACTGTGGTCTTCTGTCAAGAGTTTGCTAAATAATTTGAATTGTGAGGTTATATAGTAATTACATTTATTTTGTCGACTATTTTTAACCTTTTTTTTATAATGGGAACTGCAACTGCGATAGCGCTATTTTGTAAATCGTTTATAGATATAGATTCTACAGATGATAGTGAAGATAATGAAGACATTTTTTATGTGATAGAATAAACTAATTGTAAATATTCAAGAACAAGAATTCAAAATTACATGGAAAATGTAGTACATCTTTATTATGTCGTCGATTATGCGTAATATAGCCATTTTGATTGAACCTTCGTCTAATGTGTAGTTTGGTTTTGTTTACAAACAGACTTCAGACATCATACTGTCATCCCCCCACCAATCTACTGCAATCACACTACCTCTTGAGGTTTAGCAGATTTAGCAGTCAATGTTATGTAGAAATAGTAGTATTTTGACGTTTATTCCGCTGATGCAGGCTGCTGTAAAGCTTGCAAAATTTATTTTCGGAATGTAAAATCGTGCTGACAGTACTTTCAGCTAATTTCGGAACATAGCCATAGAACTAAACTCTACAGTTCATGATTCATTGAACTGTTATTGAAACTTATTAAATAATGTTTGTTTTAAAAAATGATTATTTTTTTTTCTTCATTGTAAAACTATTTTTCATGTTTATCTATCTAGCTCTCATGATATAATTTTTTTTTGTCTTAAAAATTTTTTTTAATAATTCCGCTTTTTAAATAAATAATTATTTCCCTATGCTTCACCGTCTTTAGTTCTTACGCCAATAAAAAGAATAATCATCTCGAATCATTGCAAATAATTTCAAAATTACAAAATACGAGTCATTCATTTTCATCAAATTTTGAACATTTATAGATAAGTGATTCACTCGTTTCGCAACCCTAAGAACAAATAACGAGTAACTTCATTTAACTTATGTCAACCAAAAAATTTTCAGGTATTTCCAATTTCTTATTTTCGAGAATAACGGGCTCGGTATTCATCACCGCTCGAAACGGAGAAGGCGGCCTGAAGTCTGTTAACGTCGGATTGGATCTGAAGTTCAACAAGAAGAATAAAGAGACGCCCGGCTATACGAAAAAAATAGAGAACACGTGGCTGTACACCGATCGGGCCGCAGATCTAGTCAGGCAGTATATTGAGAAATATCCGGAAGTGATCGATTACCTCAGCCACGACGAGAGGTTCGACGACATTAGCGTGGAGAGCATATTTAAGGACGAGTGGTAAGTTCGGTGTCACAAAAATGTGCATGGTACAGTCGAGAATATCTCCATATCAGAATATCGAATATCTTAAATGATATGAATACTTGAACGCAGTGATGACTCGTTAAAAGTCGGTTACTTTTGGTCTCGGGGTCGGTCAACCTTATTTCAGTTTTGCCTTCCACAAATTTCATGTAAATTTTTTTCATCACAAACTAGGGAGGAGAAATTGAAAGAGCTGCAGAATTGGTTAAAATCACTTCCGACGTATTCGATAGAGAGACAGGCTTGTGGCGGATCTTCTCTAGAACTTGAAGAAGTGAACGAAATTGAAAAAATTGTGGATGAATCTCAGAAAGCTGTCACCGGAAGAACGACGAACATTCAGATCAAACCAAATTTCTTGTACAGGGTAAATACTTATAAAATCCTTAAATTTGTGTCCGATTAACTTGAGTTTTCGTAAAATTTTTAGTCCGAAGTACAAAACGGAACATTACCGCCTGATCCGAAGGCCATCACGAAGGTCCTGGACAGAATAGTAAATGTGAGGAGCGGTTTTTCCGTTCCCTTAGGGCTCAAAGGCACCGTTATAGCCATACAGAATTCCTCATCGGGTTCCGACAGAGACACGATGTACGACGTTGTATTCGACAAGCCTTTCCCTGACGGTTTAAGTTTAAATTGCTCCGAAGGCAGAGGGTACCGTCTGCCGAACACCGCTTTCATCAACATATCATTCGGCCAACGGGTCATGGTGGAGAAGACCGGCAGACCAGGCACGACTGAATTTTTTGAACAAACTTTCTTGATCTAATTTTTTTTATCCACAGAGGAGATCATCGCCAAGGCAGAATCCTCTCAGTGGAACGCCAACAACACATTTAACCGACAGTACAGCGACCCGCAGCAACAACGTTGGTTCCCCGCGCAGAGTCAACCTTCCCAGCCGTTCGTTCCCGTCCAACCTCCGTTCCAAAACGAGAACACTGCATTCGCACAGTTCAACAGTGCCTCGGCGTTCAACAGATCTTACTCGAGCCCCCATTACCAAACGAGAGCCTTCCAAGACTATTATAAGGGCGACAATAACAAGCCGGCGAAACAGTCGGGTAGTTACGGCCAGGCGCAGGAAAGTTACAGCCCCCAAAAGCAGAGGTACCAAAATGGCAGCAACATCCTGAGGAGCAACGACTTCATGCCCAGCTTCAATAATCCGGGTCGTAAACAGGAAATATCGCAGGGGGAACAATGCCAGCAGGTAAGGATTTACTTTAGGCTTTTACCGCGGTACGGGGTGTTTTGTAACGAATGAGGTATGAGGGAATATACAGGGGATCCTTGGACCAAATTCAGACTGTGGGAGTTTATCGTGATGCAGAATTCAAATTTGATTAGTATTTTGCTACATTTTATATGTGGTTCTACGTTTGACATGCAGTGCACACCTCAACTTTTTCGGTCCTCACAGTATCTGATTTCTGATATTGAACTCTTTTACAAATAAAACGTATTGTTAGTTGACATCACTAGGAGCATCCGTTTTCGAGAAAAAAGTAACCATAAATTTTTTTTTCATCTTTCACCCTGTATATTACATTTTTTATTTGTAGAAACAATTCCAATCTGAAGCAAGCCCGGTTAAAGAAACGCAAAGTAACGTAAGTTTTTGTTATTTTCAAACTTTCTATTACTAAAGGCTTTTTTCGTTTTCTAGCGACAAACCGTCAATGTGGACATATTGAGAACTATCCTGAAAATCGGGAAAAAGAGAGAGGAAAAGGACAAAGACGATCAGATGAGACTTCCCCCAAAACCCGACGAAAGAAATAAAAGCGACCCTCAGCAAAACCGTGCCTCTACTAGTCAAGACACCACAAAAGAAAACAAAAACGCTCAAAGCACCCTGTTCGATATGTTCGCAGTAAGTTATTTTCGCAGTTTCTCGGGATCACAAAGTTTAAAATATGTTTTTTTCCAGGAAGCGGCAAAGGCGCCGGCGAGCGTTCGTTTGCTGACGTATTACCAATCAAACGGTCTCGGCTTGCCCCGATATCAGTATTTCAAAGAGGGTGACATGATCCGATCTAAGATCACTTTGTCAAACGGCGAGTACGTCCTTGGAGCGCCGGCGGTGACAAACGAAGAGGCGAGTGAGAACGTTGCAGCTGACGTTTTGAACATATTCTTGAAGGGAGGTAAAACTACAACTGCTGTACTGACTGAAACTACCCCCCAAACTTCTACTGATAAACGTAACGAACAGGTAAGACTTACATGATTTATCAGACTTGCATACATCACACGGCCGTTTTATATTTTTAGTATGTTGAAAACTCGTCTAGAACTGCGGGAAGCAGCGAGAAAACTGAAAGTACAAATTGGAGGAACACCAAGAGTACAGTATTAAATAATTCGTTTGTCCCGTTACAGGCCGTAAAGGCTATAAACAGAAGTAGTAATGCTTCTAACAAGGGGGCTATGAACGAAGGGGCCCCGAGAGGAAATACTACAGAAAGGCACGAGAGCCGGGAAGTCTCTAACAGGAATAACAGATATAACACGAAGGTAAAGTAAAAATGTATTAAATTATTCTTTCGAAACTGTTTGCCTACTGTTCATTGGAACTACTTGGGAAATATCTTGTTTCGTATAAGTTACTTCTTAGGGAAGACTGCATTAACCCTAAAATTTTAGGCTATATTTAAATTGTAAATGATTCTTAGATAGGCAGATCTTTTAAATACCGCTTTTTTAAACTTTCTAATACATTTTTCCAGACTCCGGATGGAAATTAATTTGCAGTTTAAGCATGATTCAAACGGTTCTTAATCAAATCACTATCAGGAATTTTAAAAGTAAACCTACTGTACATTGGACCTACTTGTAAAATATGTTGCATAACAACAACCACTTGCGTTAAGATGAATCCATCATGTTATTGAAGTTAGCTTGTTATTTGTATGATGCATCTACATTTATGGCTGTCAAATAATGTTGACAGGATTCTCAAATCCGAGTTTCTAAATCCCTAATATAAATATTTGTTAATCTCTTCTTTTCTATCAGAATTTTTGGAAATATAATATTAAACCTACTTAGAAGTTTAAATCACATATTGTTGATAGACCCATTCATGTTATTGAAGTTTGCTTATAGGTTATTTGTATGGTTGTCAAAAAACCTTAACGGTAGTCTCAAATAAGGGTTCAAAATCACTGATATAAAATACTTCTTTACCTTTATTATTTTTCCAGCTATCAGAGCTTTTAAAATGTAAACCTACTATTGATTAGACCTGCTTGCAAAATATTTTGACTTGTATTGAATATGTGCAGTAAATAAGGGTTCAAAATCAGTGATATAAAATACTACTTGTTTACCTTTATTATTTTTCCAGCTATCAGAGCTTTTAAAATGTAAACCTACTGTTCATTAGACCTACTTGCAAAATATTTTGTCTTGTATTGAATATGATTGTGCAGTAAATAAGGGTTCAAAATCACTGATATAAAATACTTGTTTACTTTTATTATTTTCCAGCTATCTGAGTTTTTAAAATGTAAACCTACTGTTCATTAGACCTACTTGCAAAATATTTTGTCTTGTATTGAATATGTACAGTAAATAAGGGTTTAAAATCACTCCGATATAAAATTTACCTTTATTTTTCCAGCTATCGGAGTTTTTAAAATGTAAACCTGTTCATTAGACCTACTTGAAGAATATTTTGTCTTGTATTCAATATGTGCAATAAATAAGGGTTCAAAATCATTCTGATATAAAATACTTGTTTACCTTTATTTTTCCAGCTATCAGAGCTTTTAAAATGTAAACCTACTGTTCATTAGACCTACTTGCAAAATATTTTCTCTTGTATTGAATATGTGTAGTAAATAAGGGTTCAAAATCACTGATATAAATTACTTGTTTACCTTTATTATTTTTCCAGCTATCAGAGTTTAAAATATAAACCTACTGTTCGTTACACCTACTTGCAAAATATTTTGCCTTGTATTGAATATGTGCAGTATATAATTTTCTTTTGTTTCAGGGGCATAATAATTCACAGAACCGAAACAAATCTCAGAGAAGAACTAGGATTGCTGCAAATTTCGACGTTTTAAAAAATACATCAGGGGCTCCCAAGCCCTAATCATGTAAGGTTTATGTTATTGACAGACAGATGGTTTTTAAATATCAATACTGTTGATTTTTTATATCTGTCCGATTATTTTTTTTTGTTTATTCAATGTTAGAATTATGTTTAGACGAAAAAATGCCATTTTTGGCGGAAGTTTTGTAAGTAAACTGTGATTACCGCTGTAACAGAAAATAAAGTATTTTTTATGAATTATGAAAACTTATTTTTTTTAAATAGTAGGTCAAACGCATCGGATCAATGAAACTAGTTGTAACAGAAATAAAAGATATATTGCGGTGAACATTCTGCATAAATTAACGGACGGGAAAATAAAACCTCTTGTTTCTGGTCTTTTTCACATGTTTAATATTGCAACTATGTTATTGGAATAAATAAATATTCTATATACAGATTTTACCAATCCCATGTACAAATAATATTGATTTTTATTGAATATCGATCACTTACAACTTATTGGCTGGCCGGCGGGGACCTACGTATAAATACATTCCTCTGATATTAAGGATGCCAAGCACGACAGACTTTAAATAAACGCTACAATCTCATCTAACAAGGCATTCTGTCGATCACTTACAAACTATGACTTTAATATTGATCAAAAACGACTTCTGGAATAAATATAGCAAAAAATACAACACAGGATTAAATACATAAAATTACTGTTACAATGAAAATTTGTAAATTGGTACCGTGGAACTATTTAAGTACAAATGCTTGAAATCTATTGATCATGATAAGATTGCTACTTTTTAAAACATTCTGCACTGATCTCGGTGAGTATTTTCCGAAATACCTTTGCATTGTCGATTAACTAGCAAAAATGCTAGTAATAGAAAAGAAACATCTCACTGAGACCAAATTTAGGCAAGATTATTGTCAAATCAAACCTTAGAAATGGTTTTTATGTACTCGTTATAACCACCTAGAATTCCATAAAAAGAAACTTTGTAGATGCTTCAGAAAAATAACAATGCGACTGAAACGGCAAAATAAATATTAACAAAACCTCGATGGGGTTTACATAATCAGTTGGCTTTGTTACTCGATTTTTAACATCAAAATCCATCCAGACGGACGAGAAGCCCAAAATAGAATAAATAAAAAACGATCTGATCTGCAGTTTCCGGGAAACAAAACTGGAGGAACGTTAATTCATTTATAAAACCTATCTACAATATGTACAATGATCAGTAGATTCCAGGAGAATATTGGTATGCATCGGGAGTAAATATCCAGTCTATTTCAGTCCATTATAGAGATTTGTGCGTAACCTATCAGGGCCTTATCGTCGGGAGTTTCGTTACTACCTAACGCAGAATTCTGAAAAGAATTGTAAGTTGATTACAGATGGCAAGAACTTTACAATTTTCATCTTACCAACTGAAAAGTTACAACTTTCATCGTGTCCCTCTGATCGATGAGTTTCTGGAGGTTTTGTGTTATTGCTGTGATATCTCTGCCGTCTACTAGGCCTGCACCCACCAACTCGCTAGCTATGCCTTCAGCCGAGTCCTTGCCCACCGCAAACTCAAATCGGATATCGTTAAGTTCCCGTCTCGTGTTCCTGCAAATTACCCATTACATAACACCCAGTAAAAATTAGAAAACACAATTTCTTCGTAACTGATTTGAAACTTTGTCTAAGGACAGACAAAAAATAAGAAAATATTTTATATAGAATCCAGGCGGATATTTTTCTAGCTTCCGACGTTTTAATTGTGAACAAATCTGTTTTACCTGAAACATTCTATTTTTGGGACCTAGATAAAATTTTACCACAGACAAATCTAATATATCGTAACAAATGCTGTGAATTGTATTATACATTTGAATTACAAAAAAAAATACTAATAAGTTTTAAAAGGAGAAACTTAACACTACCCTGTATATGCTGAAAACTAAAATTGAAATACGAGTTTATTTTTAGGAATACGTTAATTTTGATGTTAAGTACAACAGGCCATTTAAAAAGAATCTTTAAGCATATTTCAAAAACCAAAAACACATTTAATTTAAAAAATAGTAATCTGTATTATGACAACAAACAAAAGTTATAGAAAAATATTGCCACTGGATTGTACACAAAATGAACAGAAAGCAAGAAATTACGAATATAAAAAATTGGTGAAATTAAAAAGTATTCCACATTATGAAAAAGAGGACAAAAATGAAAAATACTCATATCCCTTAGACGAAATATTGAGCTTTAGTTTTCATCAATCAATTTTACCCGAAAATCGAGTCTTGAGACATTTGAACTACTTTTTGTCTATCTCTTGAGGTATTGCAAAAAACAAAAAAGTATTGAAATTAGTACACTGTACATCATTCTTTTGCAAAAATTAACGTTTCATCTATAATCTAGTCTATAGGCATGAGACATTTGAACTACTTTTTGTCTATCTCAAGAATTACAAAAAACCCAAAAAGTATTGAAATTAGTACACTCTGTACATCACTCTTTTGCAAAAATTAACGTACAAACTATAATCTAGTCTATACACATGAGACATTTGAACTACTTTTGTCTATCTCAGGAATTACAAAAAATCCAAAAAAAAAAAATATTGAAATTAGTACACTCTGTACATCATTCTTTTGCAAAAATTAACGTTTAAACTATAATCTAGTCTATAGGCATGAGACATTTGAACTACTTTTTGTCTATCTCCTTGAGAATTACAAAAAAACAAAAAAGTATTGAAATTAGTACACTCTCTACATCATTCTTTTGCAAAAATTAACGTTTAAACTATATTTTAGTCTATAGGCATATAACTACAGAAAAAGAAATATATTGCCAATAAAGAACTTTATCAGTAACAGCTCAAAAAAAGTGGTCATATTTTCTTAATAAATTGTAGGACCCATTTTGGTTTTTAGGGAATGCTTCTGGGCCCACATAGAGAATTTTTGTGATAAAAATATTTCAAAAGAACTTTGCTAAATAAAGAATTAAAATAGGGGTTGCCAACTCTGAGATCTTGAAAAGGGTTGCACTTTTTTTTTATTTCCAAAATAATCATTTTTCATAATTAGCTGATACCAACACGTATTTTCTGATACAATATTATAAAGTTTGAAAAATGGAAGGGTAGTATCTAATTTAAATTTAAACAGGCATTACTACGACAAAAAATTAATTTTGCAAAAAATAAGAAACAACCAAAAAAAAATTAATACGTAAAACTCTTTTCAATATCTCGGAGTTGGCTAGCTCTATATTAACTTTTTAAATTTCGTTCGAATTTTTTCGTCATGAAAGTTCTGTATATGAGCTCCTTCTTTAAAAAACAGCATGGGTTCTAAGCTTTATTTTCAAAATAGCATCACTTTAATATTCAGGAGCAGTCAGATAGCTTTATTAAAAAAAAATGTAGTCATTGGAAATACATATTGACTTTAAAAAAATCTAAAAGATGGAGGAAGAAAATGGATTTATATGGGAAATGGTACACACCTTGGGGAAGGAAACTTACGATAGGGCTCTCTAAGTAAGATAACAAAAGCATATTATGACGAAAACTCGGCATTATAATCATTGTCTATTTTTACTGTCTATTAATTTTGATGCAAAGTTTATCGTGTATATTACATTATTTGAACAGAAAATTTTGGAAACCAAAACACGTGGAGTACTTAAAAAAATAGAAGACTGAGTTACGAGTTAAAAAATGTAATAAAANGAATTGTATTATACATTTGAATTACAAAAAAAAATACTAATAAGTTTTAAAAGGAGAAACTTAACACTACCCTGTATATGCTGAAAACTAAAATTTCAACAAAGACGTTTATTTTAGCGTTACTGAGAAATAAAATTATAATTTAAAATTGAAATAGGAGTTTATTTTTAGGGATACGTTAATTTTGATGTTAAGTATAACAGGCCATTTAAAAAGAATCTAAGCATATTTCAAAAACCAAAAACAGAGTTTTCGATTTAAAAAATAGAAATCCGTGTTATGACTGAAGAAACGAAAATTATGGAAAAATATTGCCATTGGATTCTACACTAAAATATAGAACAGAAATCAAAAAATTATGAATATAAAAAATGTTCCGAAATTAAAAAGTATTCCACATTATGAAAAAGAGGACAAAAAATGAAAAATCCCTTAAACGAAATATCGAGCTATAATTTTTATCAATTTTACTTGAAAATTGAGTCTTGACACATTTGAACTACTTTTTGTCTATCTTAAGAATTACAAAAAAAACCCAGAAAGTATTGAAATTAGTACACTTTTTGCAAAAATTAACGTATACTTAAACTATAATATAGTCTATACGCTTGAGACATTTGAACTACTTTTTGTCTACTCAAGAATTACAAAAAAGTATTGAAATTAGTACACTCTCTACATCATTCTTTTGCAAAAATTTACATATAAACTATAATCTAGTCTATACGCAAGAGACATTTGAACTACTTTTTGTCTATCTCCTCAGGAATTACAAAAAAGTATTGAAATTAGTACACTCTACATCATTGAAATTTAAACAGGCATTATTATGATGAAAAATTAATTTTGCAAAAAATAAGAAACGGCTGAAAAAAATATTTAACGATACGTATGACTTTTCAAGATCTCGGAGTTGGCCAGCTCTATATCAATTTTTAACTTTCTAAATTTCGTTGGAATTTTTTCGTCATGAAAGTTCTGTATGTGAGCTTATTCCTTAAAAAACGGCATGGGTTCTACGCTTTATTATCAAAATAACACCACTTTAATATTTACGAACAGTCAGTTAACTTTATTTAAAAAAAAATATCATTGGAAATACATATTGACTTTAAAAAAAAATCTAAAAGATGGAGGAAGAAAATGGATTTATATGGGAAATGGTACACACCTTGGGGAAGAAAACTTACAATAGGGCTCTCTAAATAAGATAACAAAGGCATATTGTGACGAAAACTCGGCATTGTAATCATTGTTGTCTATTTTTACTGTCTATTAATTTTGATGCAAAGTTTATCGTGTATATTACATTATTTGAACAGAAAATTTTGGAAACCAAAACACGTGGAGTACTTAAAAAAATAGAAGACTGAGTTACGAGTTAAAAAATGTAATAAAAAACATGAAACTAATAAAAATAAAATGTTTCACAATGAATAAGTTGCTCGACGATACAAAACTACTAAAAATGAAAAATATTTATTTTGTTCTGTTTGTTTAGTTTTCGCCAATCAATTTTACTCGAAAATCGAGTCTGATACATTTGAACTACTTTTCGTCTATGTCCTCGGAAATACAAAAATACTCAGAATTTTTGACAAAAATTAGCATTTAAATTATAAGTTACGCTATATAACTACTAAAAAAAAAGCAATAATAAAGAACTTTTAAAAAATCGTAGTAATTTGAAGTACTGCCTAAAAAAAGTGATTGCGCTAAAAGCTAGAGGAAGAAAACAAGGATTAATGAAAGGAATGGTACAAACCTCAAGGAAGGAAACTGTCGATGGGGCTCTCTAGGTAAAACATAAAAAACACGTTCAAAAAAACTCAGCATTACAATTATAATTTTCGGTATCTTACCTCATCCTCAATACCAAATTAACGGGTGGCGGATCTCCCTCACTACTCTCATGATCGGACCCGGAAGATCCTACCGATGCCAAAGTATTCATAGGTTTCGAATCTGTGTCGCTTTCGCTGGAATCCCCACCGTCCCCCTCGTCCTCGCTCGACCACACCCACTCGCCCGTTTCTTTCCTGTGGAGGCGCCCAGAAGCACCCGGCTGTCTCTTAGATGCCTACGGAATAAAACGGGATGTTAAACTATCGTTTAAATAAAAGCTTAAAGAAACTCACTTTCTGGACTCTAGTTTCCAAGCTGGGCCCGATGGCCACCAACGTTTGCTGCAGGTATTTCTTGTCTTTCGCCTTTTTGAAGAACGGGTGCTTGAGTAATTCCGCAGCGGTAGGCCTTTTCGCAGGTTCCTTCTGGAGACAATCCGTTATCATTTTCCTAAATGTTTTTCCGTATGCCTAAAAAAAAACACGATGTAGACAACACGGATTGAAGTTACGACTTATTTACCTTGTATTGATCTTTTTCATCGGCTCCAGTGTCTAAAGTTGGGGGATCATTCTGTAGGGTCAACATAAGTACCTTCATGGGTGGGTATTTGTGGTAAGGGGCTGTTCCCGTGGCCATCTCTATCGCCGTTATGCCGAAGGACCAAATGTCTGCCTTGAAATCGTAACCATGATCCTACAAATAATTTGGAGTATTTTATTTTGTAATCGGAGCAAAACATTCAAGCTGTTATTATTTTAAATATGAATTAACACTTTTCAGAGTCATTTGTGAAGCTAATTCAATGGATCCTTCACATTCAGCATAAATTACAAGTAAAAATATTTACTATTTTTTTAAAGCACTATGTTTAGTTTGTGAATGAAAAAAAAATAATAATTTAAGAACTTTCGCATTCAAAATGGGAGATCAATATATTTGAAATGTATAGTAAGTATGAATTATTTATTCTTGTGCATCATAAAAAGATAAGTGGATTCTCTGAAATTACAATAAATCCATAAATACAATCAATATATCCCCCCCAATTAGAATAATTATAAATAACAAATAAAACAACTCATAAAACTGATATTATACTGATAATTATAATCCACGCTGTGGGTTTATTTTATGACTGTGTACCTTTATCAGTACTGTCAGGGACAGATAAAGATATCTTGAAAGGACAAATGCATTTATCAATGATTTCTTAATAAGGTATTTGCGCTGCCTGTATAAATAAAGAAAGTCTTAATTGGGAAAACGAGACGAGCGATTAAGAATTTGCATTTTAAATTGGCCAGATGGAATCAGACCCAATACTACACCAATAAATATTCATGATTGGCATTATGTCAATACCCAGACGTGACGGTCGCAATTACAGAGGACGCAGATTAATTATGCCACTTTATGCATCAATACACAAATAAAAATATGATTAAATCAATAATAAATAGGTATAACGAACCAATATTTAAAAAAAAAATAATTACAGCTTATAATTTTTTCATCTCGAGTGAAAAAAATGTCTAAAAGTGTTAACACAACATACCCATCGGTATAAGGAAATGTTAAGATAGAAAAAGAACACATACTGCTCGTACCTGTTCCATGACCTCGGGGGCCATCCAACAGGGCGTCCCCACGAACGTGTGTCTGACTTTCTCACGAGAAATGTCCCTACCAGTGGCCAACCAGGCAGACACGCCGAAATCTGCGATTTGCACTGTTCCATCTTCGCCGAGAAGAATGTTACCTGCTTTTATATCCCTACAAATTATATGTGTTTGCCTAGAGCATTCTTAGCAGAATTAAGTTGTAAATTGCGGACAAAACGACAGCGTTCTTACCTGTGGATCTGTCCGTTACTGTGAAAATATTCCAAGCCCTTCAGTACCTCCCTTAAGACAGTGGCAATCGTGGCTTCATCAAACACCCCATGTTTACAATTCGATATCCTCATTTTGTGTTTTATTATGTCCAACAAACTACCACCTTAAAATAAACACAAATCCTACTACATGTTACTTCATCAACACAGAATATGGAAAAATATTTTAGAAGTTCGATAAGTTATTGCTGCTAAATTAATATCATATTGTAATCGTTTCATTCATTCACTTATTGCTACAGTGTTTATTTTTATACTAATAAATATTTTATAAACATCACAACATAATAAACATGACCTTCAAATGTTTATTTGTCCCATAAATATTTCGAAATATATATCCTGATGAAGAAGCAAAAAATTCAATTGTATAGACAACAATTTAGATGGCTTGAGGGAAGTTTATGTGCAGTAAAAAGCAACAAAACTATAATGTCACACTTTTTATCTTTTAGATACTGGAACAAATATTTCCATCAATATAAAAACAAGTGCAACTGTAGAAAAACATTATTGTTTCAATAAAATGAATTAAATCCTTATAAATCTTAAGGGGACATATACAATTACAACAAATAGAAAAAACAATTTTTTTTATATTCTTAAACGATAGAACTATATGTGAAGAATATATTCTGAATGTTTGGAAGCAAAAATCGAAAAACTCTGGAAGTTACAGCCTGTAAACGTTGTGCATGTCCATGCAGGTAAAAGCAAGAGCGCACACGGGCAAGTAAACTCGTCGACCAGATGGCCCGAAAAGCAAGGAGAGACGAATTATGAGAAAACTGAAGGGCCTGGTGTCGTTGATTAACACATAAGTGGTCTTAAAATTGGTTTTTCACATGTCGAAACTTTAAACGCGTTTTTCTCAAAACTACATACATTTCTGAAACTGGTGTACACGATTACACAAAAACTATTGAACCGATTGAGTTCCCTCTTGGAAGAAATTTTGATAATGTTAGGTATTAGTGTTAATACCTTCTATATTACAGAAATTGATTTAAAAAAATTTTGAAAAAAAAAACATTTTTTATACAAATTCTGCAGAAATTTCGCAAGAAAATTCGATTTTTGTCTTTAAATGCATGTCGTTTTTTTAAATTTGCATTTTTTCCAGTTTTCTCAATGTCACATGGAAACTACAAGTGTTTTAAATAAGAAAATTTTGTTGCAAATCGAATTTCACAGGGAGTTAATCACGCCACAACCTTGCTGTGACTCTCTACCACAGCTCCGCCATTTTGACAATGAATGAATTCAAAAAAAAACAGTCCAATGAATGTAGAATGAATATTTCTTGGTTTAAAAAATTCCTCAAAATTGACTCTCTTTCTTCCGTCTAATTGTATATTGTATATGTCCCCTTAAAACAGTTGGTTCAAAGTAAAAATGATGTAATTAAATGAATAATTACCCTCCAAAAACTAATAATAATCGAAAAAACTACCCAACCTGGATATACTAAGCCAAAAAAATTCATAAATGTCAAAAATAATCATGACATAATAATGCTTTTTTTTATTTTTAACTAGTTAAAGTGTATAATTACTTCCTAACACATATGACCTAATCATTTCCTAATTTTTTTCAATTACGTCCAATTCTCTTCGAATACACAGAATGACATACATATTTTTTAATTTCAAAAAAGAAAAACTTTACCTTCTAGCAATTTCAAGACCAGCCAAAGTTCTTCTTTCACTACAAAGCTGGTGTAATAGGTTACCGCATTCTCGTGGTTGCAGCTGCTCATGGCTTGAATTTCTTTGAGTAATTCGTCCATAGAGGTGTTCCATTTCTCCAGGTTGATCCTCTTGATGGCACATTTTTCATTTCTTGGCTTGCAAAAGGCACCGTGGACCACCGCAGTTGCTCCAACCCCTGATTTAAAATTAATGAGAAAATTTTTTATATAACTGACAACTCCTATGATAACAGTTCTTTTTTTTAATCAATGGTCCTATCTAGAAATTTATTTAATAATAAATAAGGAAAATTTAGTGCTATCAAAAAAAGTGTTAAAAAAATAAATGTATTACTTCATCAAATTTGCCAAGTTTATTAACATAAATCAGTTCCGTTTCATTTAATATGTGATAAAATGTGATTAGTTAGATTTATCAAGCCCAAGTAAGATCTAGAACTTAAATAAAACAATTATTTTCATAATGCATTTAGTTTTATTCACAGATAAAGTACGATGACCTTTAGTTAAAATTTAAAATAGTTTGTGAATAATTTTGCTGTGGCTTATCTAATTCAAATAAAACATTAGATTATGGTTATGATGTAACTGATAATATAAAATTCTAGTAAGGCCTACTCATTTGTAGTCTTGGAATACCCTTCATGTATTTTCTAGGATCTGCTGGTCACAGCTCTTAACAAAAATTATTAAATTAGCACCTTCAAGGACTTTTTTTAGATAAGAAAAAAAACTGATAAAATATGACACACGTAGAACTACATTTTACCTATCACATATTAATTACTCATTATTACACTTAACTGATTTATATTAATACCTTTCACTTTTAAAAATTCCATGAAATTGACTAGAACATGCAAGAACATTTGTTTGTTTATATATTCAGAAACTGTATAGCATCTCATCTGTATTCCAAAAGAAGTCAATTGATGTCAATGAACCTGTTGTAGAAAACATTCAAATTAAAAATCTATAAAGTCTAATTAAACCGATTTAAATAAAGTCAATAGGATGATTTTCAAAACAAATCAATTGAAAAGCATCTTGCACCAACTGAATAAGTGGCTGAAGTAGAAAAATAAACGTTACACCCCCTTTACCTCTTTTTAGAAACAAATAAAACGTTTTTGTCGGTACAAGAACACCTCTAGAAAAATACATATCAATCCATTTCACCTTAATTAGTAAGCTATTACATTGCAAATGCAAAAAACTTGTACCGGAATGGAAACACCAAAAAAGTACATAACCTAAAATAAACTTGAAATATCACTTTTTTAGTATGAAACACTAACCGGACACTAACGTTTTACACACCCGCTTGAAGATTTATGAACGTGGAATATAATTTCGTTTAATACTAACCGATAACTTTTCCCAGTTCGTAATCATCTTTAATATTTGACCAGGGCACTGAAGGTTGACTTGTACTTGTCGCCATCTTTCTCGACAGGAGATTACCGAACGACTGCTTCGCCACCCTAGCGTATCCGCTGAGCGATAAGTGCTCGCATGTTGCAGTTTTCTGCCGGAAGATGCCGTGGCTGCAGGGCGGCAATATCTCCTCCGGCGTAATTTTCCTGAAAATTGAAAAGAGGGAAGTTAATCATTACTTCGACAGTTTGCGAAAATAAACAGATACCTACGATATCCGTTTGTAATATTTTATATACTATTTATTTAGATTAACACATTCCATGCTATTATATTCGACTGCCTAGGCAGGTACCTCGCATCAAATTTTAAATATGTAATATAATTTCGATTATAGCCTTTATAATACATAGTTTGTCTGTCCTAGTTCCTGTGTTTTAATTGTACCAAATAACTGTGTAATACATTAACCGAAAACATACGTGACGATTTGATTGTATATTCTTATTATTTATTATTGCGTATTTTCTTTATTTATATCTAGTCCAGTAGGTAATTGGATAACAGAAGCAACCCAAGGTTAGACCATAAAGAAACTAAGTCGAACATTTAAATGTCATAATTTCTGTTTTTTAAATATTACTTTAATTACACAGACCAACAAAAAAAAGTATCGGATCTGGTATTCAGACCAATGTATTTCCATGTATTTTTTTTCGCTGAATCCGAATCTGCCTTCAGATTTGGCCCAACGGGTCTGAGTGTTCGGGAAAATTTTAAAAACAAGTCAAAATTAACAAAAAACGTCTTTTACGATCGACGAGTTATAAAAAATCAAATTATTCTACCAGCTCACTAGACGTATGATTTTTCACTCGTTTAATTCTAATTTATCATCACAGAGTCAGACAAGCTGGTCCAATTTCAATCAAAAACAGAAAATAGATCAAAATGCTTAAAAACGCCATTTTCATGGCATAATTCGTGTTGTAGAGTTCTGGATCCATCTTTTTATCCACCCCCCATTTATGAATTCATATATCTTTCTATCCAGTCGTCCATGCATGATTACGCATATTTATTCATCCACCTGTACCACCTATAAAACCCACACCCACAATAAATAAAAACAAATTGAAAATTAATACATTTTCTTGAATAAGCTGAGATTAGTTATTTTTTTAATTAAATAACATGGAAAAAAATCTTAATCGTTTTTGAAGAATTTTATGAATAAATTTATGAATTTATTTCAGTAAATTTGATATAGGTATTAACCTAGTAGTAACCTAAACAGGTTTTTGTCTGATTCTAAAAAAAGAAACAGCAACTTGTTGATATAAAATTTCAAAACCCGAGCACTTTTTGGTTTGATTCTAAAAAAAAGCTAAAATTAATTCATTTTGCCAGATCTTGCCGAGACTCATACTCATAACTAACAAATTGTACAGGGTTTGTAATCTGCAATGCTTATGCGATTTCCGCTCATCTGAATTCGCTGGTTTACTGTGTAAAGACGTAGAGTGTGTGTTCTAAATTATCTACGTATACAGAGTGGTCACTTTATGTTGTACTATAGAATTTCCTAAACTAGAAAGACCATAGAGTTGGTTAGATTAGAAAAAAATGTTCTTTGCCATGAGCGCAAATTGCAGTGAATTCGAATTCAGAAAACTTGATTTTACTTGCCACCAGTTCACATTTAAAACAGCAAAACAAAGATAATAATGTATTTATAATTTCTTATTTATCTTTCTTAAAACATACAAATTTAATACGTCCATTACATTTTTGTAAAACTTATGTACAGGGTGATCCATATTTCTTGGGAAATACGTTTCTCTTAAAGACAACTGAAGATAGGTAATTAAATTCGTAAACGGTGTTATATTTTGTGTAAGGGTTTACCAACGGCCAATTTGAAACTTCTATTGTAATACAAAATACTTAAAAATTCTTTGACTTAAAACAGCAATAATATATGTCAAGGAACAGATTAGAAGCAGATTAGAATACGACAAAATATAAAAATTCTTCAAGTTTGCTGTCAAAGAGATGGTCCAACACACCTTTAAAACATGTGAAAGACTGCAGAATACACTAATACAACATTCGAAATGTATCGGAAACTTTTAAAAACTTCGAAACACTAAAAAATCATTAAGTGCTTGGGTATGTATTGATTGCCTGAATATCCTTCGAGAAGCTTGTCGAAATACGTCAAAATACCACGAAAACTTCAAAACACATTGGACAACTTGGAAACACTTCGAAATAGAAAACTTTTATATATCGTGAAGTACCTACTTCCGAAAAACGTCACCCAAATCAATGAGGGGGCAAATACTCTCGAAAAATTTAAAAGAAGTTTTGATGCTTTTTGAAGAATTCTAAACCAAATACGAGGGATTTTGATTGATTTTGAACCCATTTGATATATGGAAATACGTTCTGAGGCTGTTTTGAGGTATTGTGTTTTATTCTGAAGTGACTTTTAAGTGTCTGGTGCCTCACAAACGTAGTTTGAAGCAGCTGCTTTTATCCTAAATTATTTTCTGCACGTTATCCGTTACTTCATTAGTAACTTTTCATGATTTTCTTTTACCTGCTATCCTCAAATAATATTTCATGAACTTGCGGGGATTTGAGATATAAGGATGGACTAAATGCTAAATATAAATGAGGAAAAAATTCCGATTTTAAAACAACCTTCGAGATATGATTCTTCTTTGATTAGATTATCTCTCAGAATGTAGACTACCTGAAATGACATTTCATCGATTTCCAGAGTGTATGCGGGTCCAAAGCGAAACAAAACGATAAATTTAAATAAGAAAAAATGTCTAATACAGACGACATTTGAAAACTTGACACTCCTTTGAAAAAAAAAAAAGGAATTGCGGAGGGTTTCCAACTTTGACATGACTTGTGAGGACAAAAAAATAATTAAATACAGCTTGAGAAAGCGATATGAAGCAACGTAATTTGTATGAGAGGTTTATTTTTTCTTTTTTTTAATTAGTTTCTCATTAACATGGTAAAAGAAAGCAGTGGCCCAGCTGGAAAAATTCTACCAAGCAAAATTGAATTCAGTCATAGGTATCTGAAATTAAAAAGAGGGTGAATCTATAAAAAACATATTTTTTTCAGTTAAACGTTAGTAATTTAGCATTCCCAGAATCGCCTATGCAGCAAAATTGAATAAAATGCACGGGGCATAAGTATCCATACATTTAATTTTTTGCTTCAGCATAACTATTTTTTTAAATTATTATAGATAGATACGTTTCTCCTTTTAATTTTTGTTTTATTAAACTATCAAATTATTGACTAAACTTTTTCTATCCAACTGTTAAAAAAAAGATTTGTGTACCTGCTGCTAATATTTTCACACTTTTGAAAATTCATTATGGCAAAATGAGAAACAAAATTACAATATTAAATAATTATCGTCATTTCTGGAACATTATTAAGAAAAAAATATATAGGGATAAACTCTGTAGTATAAAAACTCTAAAAAATAAAATTAAGCGATATGTGGATGAAAAATAATAATAAAATAGTCGAAAAATGCATAGAAAAAGGAAGTTGGTTAATTGAAATTGAGAGAATTATTTAGTTACTTATAGTTGTTATATTATTTTGTTTGTTTTTTTGCCACGTATTTTTTATTGGAATATTTTGTTTGTTACCAACTAGATAAAAAAAAATCAGTGACGTATTGAGTAATTTTATAAAAATCAGAAAGGAAAAGCTTATCTATCTTTAATAATTAAAAACACTTCATTAAAATTTAGCAGAGAAAGATTCGTGGGTACGCTAAATTAGAATTGACTTTTAGATTATAAATTCGCTAATATATATTTTTTTAAAGAAATCCAGCTCTTTTTAAATTTTGAACCGAACGTCAATAACTAAAATCAAATTTGGTTGTGTCAGAATAATTGCCTAGCAGGCAATTATTACCTGCTAAAATGTCAAAACATTTAATATTCAACTAAGAGGAAATAAAACATAATTTTTATTATTAAATCTCATTTTTTTACTCTATTGTAAAGACGTTAGCTAATTCTAACAAAATCGTTTTGTAATAATAACATATCAGTCACGCAAAAAAAAAGTTGTCTGTACTTTTCATGCGACATATGTTATCCATAGTATTCTTGCCCCCTGATCACGAATCGGGTGTCTGAATTGAGCTATCACATCAAAAATTCACGAAAAAGTGCTAGGAAAAATACAAAAAAAAATTGTATAATCAAATGTTTACTTATATGGTTAAGACCCCTTAAGATCTTTTTCCTTATTTTTAATAATAATTATTTATTAGTAGCTTTACTAGATATTGATGGTATAATTCAATGCTAATTTTTGAAACAGGCGAACAGCCCGTAACTTTTTTATTCCTTGACCATGAAGAATGCGGTTTGGTTTGCTGGAATCTGGACGAAATGCTAGAGGGACGCCAGCATTAATTTTTCTATATTTTCAACGATTAGAAAATATAGAGAGGGGTTTGTTAAGTTAGGTTATGTCACGTGACTCACCTAAAATTCTTTAAACTAACCAAGCCCGTAACTTTTTTATTTCTCAACCTAGAAAGATGAGGTTTGGTTTGCTGGAATCTTCGGAGAAGAGCTAGAGTGACGCCAGAGTTAGTTTTTCGATATTTTCAACGGTTAAAAAGATATAGAGGGGGATTTGTTAAGTTAGGTTATGTTGCACAATTTTGTATCTCTTTGAATTATTTTAATACCTTTACAATTGAGTAAAGCGTAATTCCATGAAAGGAGAAACGTTGTATATATGCAATATACAATAACTAACATTTATTTTTTCAAGAATAACATACTGTTGGAGATTAAAGCGTCCGTAGAAATCCAAAGTAAAGCAAACACGATGCCATGCATATGCATTTATTTATTCGCATTGATTGGGATTTTAATTAAATCCAGTTATCACAGACCCGAATAATTGGCAAATACTACATATTAATTTTGTTTTTCTTATCGAAGGAATTATGATCTTCGGCAAATAGTATTAAACCATATTACATTTGCTGCGACATGTTGGTGGAAATGTATAAAAACAGACAAATCGGCGAAAACATCGGTACTGTACAACAAAGTATTCCAGAAGAACACTGTACCATAGTTTTAGGATGTCCGTATCGAGGGTGAGTGATTATTTTTAATAAATTTTATAGTACATTTTTGTATATTGCTTTTACTTACTAGTCTAAGGATTGGTCCTTGCGGAATACTCAGTTTTTCAACTCTCTGGAGCCTTAATATACCCACAAAATATTTTTATTACGCTTTTACTAACAACTGAAAAGTAGAACTAAAAAAATATCCAGACCAGTCGTAACTACACTGCATGATCGGTAGTTAAAAGTTAACTCCAGTAATAATTAAAAATAAGACTTCTATTTTTTGATTTTATAATGTCTGTAAAAATTCCATAACGTACACAAACATCTATCGGTCTTGGCAGAGAGGAATTACTGAGAAAAAAATTAAATATACCAAGTTCCTCGCTCTTTCAATTCAAGTTTATAATTAATTATTCATTCATGCAAAATCTTCGCTAAATACGAAAAGCAAACGCAGATCGCATAATGAAGACAAATATATATTTAATGAGACGCAGATCCTTTATAAATTTACATAAATACACGAAACTATTTTTTTCTTTCGGTTTTAATAATAGTATTAATATATACTTATGTACTTTACAATCATGCTTGTAGTGAATGAAGAGATTATTTTTACCAAACTGGCACCCAAAAATACATAAATAATGCCAAAAGGTAAAAGGTTATCAAAAATCTATGGCTAACTGCTAACATGCCAGTAAACATAAAAAATGCAATAATTAGGTGACATTTTATCAGCAGGAACTTGATTTATTGTTAAAAATATAATAAATGTCACATTACTACCAAAAATATTACTAAAACGATAAAATTTTAATAAATAAACCAGATAGTTTAATTTTTTGGATTTTCGCAGTTTCTATACGCAAAACAAAAAATTAAATGTAGACTTGATCGAGGTTACCTTTGTAGTAGATAGTATTAAGAAAATATCAGTTAATATGTATGTACCTCTTTCCTAAGCCCATGGCTAGTGATCGAATGAACCGATGATTTTCAAACACCACCTCATTGGTTGTATCCACCTGGTATACTCCGGTTTTTCTTCGGCACGAGCCACTGAAATCAAATAATTTCATAAATTAAATTCTTACCAAAAAAAGAACATATTCGCTCACCCTATTCCGCACAATGCGATCTAATACTCTTTTTACTCTTAACACATAGTAGGTCGTGAGAAGGCAATTATTTACTACCTTTAGGTTTTAAAGTTTCTAATAGCAGGCCGTGGGCCATGAAACTACGTACGTGATGGCAGTCACAGATTAATAAAAAGGTTTAAATGGCAGTCAAGTAGGCCCGGCATAAAAGGGCTGAGGATTATTTTATATTCTTTAGACCTTAATGAATAGTACAGTGGTAAATATATGTATTTATATATTTTGTCAAATTAGCAATAATTCTGTAATAATTTAGAATAATTTAAATTTTAAATACAGGGTAGAATGTAGGCACATAAAAATATATACAGCGTATAACACACCACGTGATACTAAATACTAAATACTTAGTTATTATTAATAATATTCATATTCTCGTGATAATTTAATTTTAACTTCTATGTCGGAAATTTCAATATACTAGCCTAACAACTTTCGAGATTTCTCTTTTATTGTCTGTAGGACTGTATCAACTTATGTTATTAAAGCATTTAGAGACAGAGGCTAGACAGATAGGTACAGGGTGATACATTTATTGCGATTTAGGTATCTCTTTGCAGTAGATAGCATATTTTAATCGGACAGAATGTAATAATTGTAGACATACTTGTGTAATCAGAATCAGAGTCAGCAATCAGAAAAACAGTTGAGTAAAAAGATAAGAGAAAAAACAACCTAATAAGTAAATTTTGTTGCAAAAAATTATGAGAGAAAATAACACAAACCAGATCCAGATACCTTTCGAAAGGTTTTTCTGAATCCGATATCAGAATTGCTTCATCATGTTAGGTTTTAGAGATCTTTTGACCTAAAAGTTCGAACAACCCTGTCTATATTTGAGGTTATGCTACATCACGAGGTAAATTTCTCCATAAAGCTCAAAACATCTGAAAGAACTAATCTTCCCCTTCAAAATTCGTTTTGAATTGTTTGAAAATCTTCTTTCCTTTTCGAAAAATCGTCTGTTAAAATTGATTAGTTTAGCGTGTTCCTCGATATTCCGAAAATGACTAGCAACAGGTGAACAATCAAATATAAACACCTAAATTCCCACTAGTTCTTGAGGTTTTCGGGGTCGCTGATTACGAATTACAGAATTACAAAATTCAAAATGGCGGATCCAATATGACGTATCCCATATGGCGTATAGAATAAAAAAACGTTGAATACAAGAGAGTTCTCGGAAAGGATAAGATATAATTGAACAATTAAAAATGGATTTTGAAGAAGATCAGTATTTATAACCTTAAATGTAACAAAAAACAAGTTTTGCGCATTTTTAGGTTAGGGCGTCTCTAAATCCTGATGTTATTAAGTGATTCTGAGATCGAAATTGCCACCCAAACGTCAGAAATTTTTTTATTTTATTTCCAACCATAAAAATAAACCAATCAGGTCTTTTTTTAGA
>NW_019416732.1:0-14183 GCF_000390285.2 Anoplophora glabripennis
CTTAAATAAAAAAGAATATAAATTTATATTAAAAATATAATTTTTTAAAATCACCTAGTAAATCATATAAAATCATAAACGGTTATATTAAATCCAATTAGTTAATTACAAACAAATTTGTTGTAAACTGTTAATTTTTTTAATTCGAACAAAACAAATGACTTGTGTTAAACACAACCGGTTTATATGAATGTAACTAGCGTAAATGTAAACTGATTGCACTCAAAACAACCAATTACTTTAATAGAAAGTAATTGTTTTTTCAGTGAAAGAGTAGTATGGTACCTACCTACTTAAAATGCCAGCACGTCTCAAAATACTTATCCGTCCTTGTACGTGGGAGCGCAAATGGTTCCATCTGTCGTGCTGACTCCCAACTGTGCCATTCAAACGGCTACAATAGGAAGCGACCTGCTATATTGCAGGTACTTGTTGCACGGCTGCCACCCACAGAGGGCGAAGACAATGTTTTAATTGTCAGTGTTGCGAGAAACAACTACTCCTAGGGCTATATGCCCCTACCGGCATTGAATTATACTCGCAACACCTAGTGCAACTCCTAGGGTCGTTCGTCAGTTTAACCCACCAGACACAGACCGGTTTCAGACTTCGGACAGCACGACAGATGGAGCCATTTGCGCTCCCGCGTACAATGTATTTCCTTGTCGTGACGATACGACGCAAAACAGCTGGTTCGTTCGTCGGTTGTCTCACCTATGACACACTGATGAAGACCAATAAGTCCGAAACCGGTCTGTACCTGGTGGGTTAAACCGATGACGAACGACCCTAGCTGTTGCACTAGGTGTTGCGTGTATAATTCAATGCCGGTAGGAGCATATAGCCCTCGGAGTAGTTATTTCTCGCAACACTGACAATTAAAACTTATCCGTCCTTGCCAAATTTGCACCAATTGCAAAATTCAAGACGCCTTGAGAAATCAACTGTTTCGCTTCAATGTTCGAATGCTTTCTAGTCCACTGGTTGGCGTTTTCTTTGTTTCGAAATAGCACGCCAAATTAACAGGTTAATTTGCTTATTTGTTAAAAGATCGAGTAATTGTTTTTCGATTTTCTGTATTTATTAGGCCTTCCGAATACGTAGTGGACTGGATTACCCTGTATAAACGTGAAATGATCACAGTTTCAGTTTATACAGCAATATAATTCTTTAACTTACTTTATCTATGATTGTGTTGTGAAACTTAAACGTCCTGTATCTCGTTAAGGAGGCATCTGCGACCGCATGTTTATTAAGCATGACTCTTTTGTCCTAATTTTTCATACCATTAAATCACCCCAGTCAACTATTATTATGGTTGTAACATGCATTACAGAAATATAAATAAATTAGTAAATGATAATTATAGACCAGGCGGGATCTGTTTCAAAACACCCATGTGTGGATGTTNGAATGGATATTTTTTTACATTTTAAATATTAACAAGTATTATTTATTTGTTAATAAAAACAAATGTAAAATGATAATAATTGTTTTCGAATGTTAGGTTATTTAGTATTTTTAATATTGTTAACGTTTTCACTGCTTTATAATTGAATATATGTGTATTATGTTCAATTAGTTATTCATTTTGTAGTACGTATATCTTATACTTATCCGTCCATAGCACTTTGCAAAATTTGCACTATTTGCAAAATTCAAGACACCTTCGAATGCTTCCCAGTCCGCTGGCTGGCGTTTTCTCTGTTTCGAAATAGGGCGCCAAATTAACAGGAGTTAAGGGTTAATTTGCTTATTTTTTAAAAGATCGAGTAATTTTTTTCTGATTTTCTGTATTTATTAGGCCTTCCGAATATGTGGTTAAAATTAATGACATGATGACTGAATATATGAATATATTTCACGTATAAACGTGAAATAATCACAGTTTCGGTTTTACAGCAATATAATTCTTTAACTTACTTTATCTATGATTGTGTTGTGAAACTTAAACGTCCTCTATCTCGTTAAGGAGGCATCTGCGGCCGCATGTTTATTAAGCTTGCCTCTTTTGTCTTAATTTTTCATGTACGCCCTAGAAGCATGACAGCGCTTTTTTAAATCACCCCAGTCAACTATTATTATGGTTGTAACATGCATTACAGAAATATAAAGAAATTAGTAAATGATAATTATAGACCAGGCGGGATCTGTTTCAAAACACCCATGTGTGGATGTTTTATATGGTATTGCTAATTTTTGCTTTAATGGCTCTAAAATGATATAACAAAACATAATTTCACTATGCGCGCGCTTCAAAACAACGTGTGCTAAACTTATTATTAAACAAACAGTGAAATTTTAATTTTTTCCTCTCTTTTCGACACAGTTCAAAAACTATTCATTTTAGAGAAAAATTTAAAAGGAAAACCAATTAACTTTTACACATGATATACCTATTTTCAAATAAAAAAATGCAACATAATTATTGCAAATATAGCAAAAACAACAAAAAAAAATGAAAAAAATTACAATATATTTGTGATTTTTTTAAAAGTACTTATATTATAGGTAGGATATTCATACTTGGCCAAAAAAATCTTTTTGATATAATAAAACATCACACCAATTTTCGTTAAAATCGGTCTGATAGCACAGCCACCCAAAAAATATAAAAGTAGTCTGTACTTTTCATGCGACATGTGATCTGTAGTATTTTTGCCTCCTGATCACGAATCCGGTGTCAGAATTGAGCTACCACATCACAGGAATCTCCTTACCTCAAAAAACAGATAAAAATAGCAAAAATTCATGAAAAAGTGCTAAGAAATATATAAAATATTTGTTTTCTATATTCAAATGTTCATTTATATAGTTAAGACCCTGCCCAACGTGAATCCAGGGTAAGCATTAATGGTTCTTTTTCTAACTTAAAGATATGACGAATTTTCAAACAATAACAGATTCGCGCCAAATTTGGTATACGGGGGTTTTCTGGGTCGCTGATCACGGATCTGAAGTCAATTTTGCAAAATTCAAGATGGCAGATCCAAGATGGCCGACCAAATTTTCAAAAAATAACAGAATCGCAGGGAATTTGGTATACGGGGGTTTTCGGGGTCGCTGACTATAGATCCGAAGTCAATTTTGCAAAATTCAAAATGGCGGATTCAAAATGGCTACCAAATTTTCAAATAATAACAGAATTGCAGCAAATTTGGTATACGGGGCGAAACTCATTTTATAATACTTTACTTTATAACCTGAGTATCCGATCATGTATTAATCTACTTTTTTCGGCTATACCTTTGTTCTTTTTTCTGTAAAAGATCTATTCACGGGTTGAATTTTGTAAATGTAATCTCGGATTCGTGATCAGTGTGTTATTTTTTGAAAATTTGGTCGGACATCATGGATCCATCATCTTGAATTTTGCAAAATTGACCTCGGATCCGTGATCAGCGACCCAAAAAACCCCCGTATTCCCAATTTGGCGCGAATTTGTTATTTTTTGAAAATTCGTGATATCTGACCTTAATTGACCCGTTTTTTTGAGGTTAGAAAAAAAAACATCAATTCTCAACGCGGATTCACGTTGAGCGGGGTCTTAACTATATAAATGAACATTTGAATATAGAAAAAAAATTTCTAGTTTTCCTAGCATTTTTCGTGAATTTTTACTATTTCTGACCTGTTTTTTGAGGTTAGGTAATTCCTGTGTGATAGTTCAATTCTGACACCGGATTCGTGATCAGGAGGCAAAAATACTACTGATAACAAATGTCGCATGAAAAGTACAGACTACTTTTTTTGTGTGGCTGTGTAGTTTTTGAGTAATAATTTAGCAATCCAGATTTTTGAAAAAAAATGAAATTTTTGCAAATTTAAGTGAGCCTAAATTAAGACTTCTAGATACTTGAAAATTTTATCACATAAAAAAGGCCACTCAAATTTTAAAATGCGTCCAGAAAAATTAAAATCCGTTAATTAGGAGAGCCGTGGAAGTTGTTTAAAGATATGCGTAATATTTGCGCTTATAAACAAATAGAATACCTTTATAAATTCATTATAATTATTTTTTTTTTAATTATGCTTTTAAAGTACTCAGAAAAATGCCCCTTTAAAAAAAACGTGGTGATTCGTTAATTGGTTCCAGAGTTATAGTTGATCAAAGTTGACCGGCATTTGTAGCGTAACTACGAGGTCTGGAGGGTTGATTTTTAAACAAATACTTTTGTCATTCCGAGTACTTCCCGGAGTGAATTTGCAAAACTTGCGCCCTTGTGCAACCCATAAAAAATGTCGAATAAAACTACTGGACCGAGCATGAAATTCACGAAAAATGTATGCGAGGTAGTGGTGAGGGGTCGACAGCTACTCCGGCCGACTCGAAATTGAAATCACGCGTTCAAAATAGCGGCGCGCTTAAAAATTTTGATTATCTCGGCTTCTAGTGGTCTGATTTTGATGTTTTTTTTAAAGCGAGCTGAAAAAATCCAAAATTTACCATTATAACATATGGTGCATATTTACAGAAATAGCTTGTATTTGTCACTACATTAACAAGATCTTATTGCATCATGTCTAAAACATTGGACATTAGCATTTTTCTATTATTCTGTATAAAGAATATAGCTAGTTTTTCTTTATTCTAATACAATTAATATAAAACGATAAATAAAATGTTTAGGTTCAGGTTAACGACCTACACGATACATGTTCCTTTGCAGTGCCAATTTGTGAAGATTATTCAAGTTCTGCCTTATAATTTAAGGAGGTTTATGTGATTTGGAATTGACGAACAAATATTCATAAAAAATTAATATAAGCTTATTAATATGAAGAAAATCCTCAAAAAAAATTATGACTAGTTTGGGTACCTAAGAGACGAGACATTAATAAAATAATTTTTCACGATTTAGTACAGTCTTATGAGAATGCAGATTTTTTTGGTCTTTCCANACCTATTGTGCTACTTATCTCCGTTGCCACTTTTTTGTCATAAACAGTTATAACATCCAATGTTTTAAATGCAATGCAGACAAGTCTTGTTAATATAATGACAAATACAGCAGTAAATAAAGAAAAACTGAACATATTAACTTTAAACGAATTATTTTGATGAAAATTATTTTTTAATTTAACTTTAACTTTACATTACTGTTATTTATTTTAATATTTACTGAGGCTTCTTGTAACATTTATTTTTCTTTAAATAAATTCTGTATAAGGTTTCTATTTTCAATATTTGTTTATTGTAAACAAACTTACCATTATAATATATGGTGCATAGTTACGGGAAAAGCTTGTATTTGTCACTGCATTAACAAGATCTTATTGCATCGTGTCTAAAACATTGGACACTAGCAATTTTTTATCATTCTGTATAAAGAATATAGCTAGTTTTTCTTTATTCTAATACAATTAATATACAATGATAAATAAAATGTTTAGGTTTAGGTACACGATGGATGCTCTCTTGCATTGCCAATTTGTTATTCAAGTTCAGCCTTATAATTTAAATATGATACTATTTAGAAAGCGGCTATGTCATTTAATACTTTTTTGTTTGTTTGAGTTGAATCTACCATTTGTCAAAATTCTATTTTTAAAAAGCTAATTGAAAAAGCAGTTCTTAATATGCAAAAATAACATAATATAATCTATCGTGGCTGAGTTTCGTGTTGGTCTTTGTTCAAAGTGACGATATAACTCTTATAAAAGAGATACGAGAAAAATCCTTTACAATTTAACTACAATGAACAAATTATGGTTCCAAAAATTAACGTTACGTCACTGTTTCAATAGCACAGAACACTTCTGCTTTACTCATTTCTTCTATCAAGTTATTTTTTGAGAAATCTACTGATTCTGAACTGAACAATGATTGATATAGATGTGCTGTTCTTTTGTTTCCGCCTGCTAGAGTACCGGCCGGTAGCAAGGTATGTTCAGAAGGTCTGGAGTCTCCAGAGGGAAGTGGTGAGCTTAGCCGATCCTAGCCAGACGCGGGTAATCAAAAGCAATGCGTTGGTTGAAATAAATGGAAGGTCATTGCAGAGGGCTTTATATAACTTACTGTTTTTTAGTATCCTGCGAGCTATTTGGGCAACGCAGTATTTGCTACAGTTTATCGATCGAAAACATCCGACAGTTTCATGCACAGCGTGCTCCTTTTGTAGTCCTTAGGATGATTGATAAAAAATAATTGATGAATTGATTGAGTTTTTTTTTTTATTTTAAGGGTAGGTCGGTCCTGCAAATCTCTTCAGTGTGTATCCGCAACTTCTTGGATTATTCTACAATCCTAACACGTAAAGACACTCAACGGGATTCGAACCAACAGCTGCATATCGATCTACAAATAATTCTTGAGTCCGCCTTTGAGGCCTCGAATTTTAACGGGTGTGAATACAGCAACGGTTTTCCAGCAATTGTTTTTCAGATTATGGTTTTCGTTCATGTGGTAATGCCTGTTAAAATTTTCAACATTTACAGATTCAAATGACTCGAAAATCGGATTAATATACGGGGTTAGTAATGTAACGAATATCCGCATTCGCATTCGCGAATATTCGTTTGATTTATGATATTCGCATTCGCAAATATCTTTGAATATTTTGCGAATATGAACGTGAAAGAAAAATACAGAATGTGAAAACAATATTAGGTAAATTAAACAAAAAAAGTATTAATTTCTTTTCTTTTTAATTACAAAACTTACTTAAAACAATTACATCTTTCTATAATCAAGAAGCTGATTTACTAATGTTAAGAAATAACTAACAACAGTCTAAACTCACAAATCATACAAAAATACCGTTCTACCAACTTAACAACGCTAATTTCTTTAGCCTCCAGCGTCGCTGTCACCGGAAATATTATGTGCGTAGCGCGCGGCATATTTTGAATCATGGATAAACGGCGCTAGATTTAAAAACTGAATATTCGTATTCACATGTTGAATTTTCACAAAAACGCTAAAACACGTCAATTAGTAAATAGGAATTGTCGTTTTGTCACGTTGGTTAAACCTTTTTTGCGCTATGTTTAATAAAACTATGACGTCATCGACATTTTTTTAAATAGCACTACCAAATTTTGTAAGCATAAATGGATAGCCCTTTTGAAGGGAAATGTGTCAATATAGGGTTCAGTCTACTTAATTTTGACAGGTACGAAAAAAGCCATCGATTGGAATGGACATGGTTTGAATTAATAACAAAAGTAGGTGTCACAAACTTATGCGCGAACAGTGCTATAGCAAAAAATGTGTTTTGGTTGATTATAGGTACCTACATGTTTTTATGTAGATTTGGTAGGTACACCCGATCACAGCGGCTATGTATTGTTTTAAAGACGACAGTTAGCGAATGCAATAGTGCTTTATATAATTGTGACAGATACAAATACCATAACTTTACATTACGATGGTGTTGTGTTTAAATGAAAAACAAAGAATTGAAATCCTAATTATGGTTGGATACGGAGATATGATCCGTAGTTATGATGAAGTACGTCAATTATTCAATGCCAAGTATCCAGAACAACCAATACCTCCGTCTACAGTATGCAGATTAGTACCCAAATTTGAAGACGCTGGCCATGTTAGAAATCTGTCTAGATCTAGAAGGCCAACGACAGTGATAGAAAATAATAGGCAAAATGTGATGTTTAGCTGTCACTGAAAATCCACACACCGCCATATTCGTCGTATCGCCGAAAACGCCAACATATCAATACATAAAAACGTACCTACAATCAACCAAAACACAAAACATCCACAAATTTCCATTTTTTGCTGTGGCACTTTCTCGCATCAGTTTTTGATACCTACTTTTGTTGTTATTTTAAACCATGTCCATTCCAGTTATTGGCTTTTTTTTCGCTCCTGTCAAAGTAAAGTAGGCCAAACCCTATATCGACGTATTTCCCTTTATGCTTAAGAAATTAGGTAGTGCTATTTAAAAAAATATCGATGACGTCATAAGTTTATGAAACATAGCGCAAAAAAGGTTTAAGCAACCTGACAAAATGACAATTCCTATTTACTAATTGACGTGTTTTAGCGTTTTTGTGAAAACGCAACACATAATAAAATACGAATTTTTCGCGTTACTTCTGAGACGCACTGTATATTTCCAGTTCTCATACCTAAGTGTGGATGCCGCCCTTACGTGAATATTGTAAATTTATATATTATTCATGATGTCTGTTACATTTCTCTACGTGAATAGCTTAAATTATCCCCTTCTATAAAGTCCTGTATGTTTTTATAAATGCCGGGGTTGTTATTAAGGGTGGCAGCCCCCTTATGTATAAAAATGCTTATAAAAATTATTTGTTAATGTCTGTTAAATTTTTATACGGGAATAGCTTAAATTATCTCTTATAACATACATAGGTATTGTATTTTTGAAACCGAGAGAGCTGCACAAAACTAAATTTGTACAGGACATAGCTAATACAATGCGAAACATCGCCTTAATATTAAAAATGTTGTCACCGCCGTTCTTGGTTGTGAAAATACGAAATATTTGGAATTATCCAAATTTCGTAGCTGAAATCATACATAGGTATTGTATTTTTGAAACCGAGAGAGTTGCACGAAACTAAATTTGTACAGGACATAGCTAATACAATGCGAAACATCGCCTTAATGTTAAAAATGTTGTCACCGTCGTTCTTGAGGGTGAAAACTCGAAATATTTGGAATTATTCAAATTTCCTGGCTGAAAACGTACATAGGTATTGTATTTTTGAAACCGAGAGTTGCACGAAACTAAACTTGTACAGGACATAGCTAATACAATGCGAAACATCGCCTTAATGTTAAAAATGTTGTCACCGCCGTTCTTGGTTGTGAAAATACGAAATATTTGGAATTATCCAAATTTCGTAGCTGAAAACATACATAGGTATTGTATTTTTGAAACCGAGAGAGTTGCACAGAACTAAATTTGTACAGGACATAGCTAATACAATGCGAAACATCGCCTTAATGTTAAAAATGTTGTCACCGTCGTTCTTGGTGGTGAAAACTCGAAATATTTGGAATTATTCAAATTTCCTGGCTGAAAACGTACATAGGTATTGTATTTTTGAAACCGAGAGTTGCACGAAACTAAACTTGTACAGGACATAGCTAATACAATGCGAAACATCGCCTTAATATTNTAGAAAATCTGTCCATTAAACTCAACGTCAGGAGTTTCATCATTTGCACAATTTGCTAAATTTCAATTCTTCCTTTTTTTTTATAATTCTTAAATTATCCATTTTTAGTTATTACCTCCCTTTATGAATGAACTCAGCATTAGTCATAGTTAGTTTATTAGCTAAAATTACCTGTTGATGTATTTAACGCTTTTAGTCTGTAGCATTTTAGAATAGTCTCATTAAATTGACCTATTACAGATATTAGTTTTTCAATTTTTTCTTTAACAATGGGTGCAGATACGAAAAAAATACAAGGGATAAAAAAGTTTCTAAACAGAACTGGGTAACGATTTCCTTTAACGGACACAGTCAGTGGCGCACCACAAAAAAATTTAAAATACGATTCTCTATCGCCTGTTAAAGTCCTACTACAAAAAGTGGGCCACCCTGTATAGGTATTGTACTTTTGAAACCGAGAGAGTTACAAGAAACTAAATTTATACAGGACATAGTTAATACAATGCGAAACATCGCCTTAATGTTAAAAATGTTGACACCGTCGTTCTTAGGGGTGAACACTCGAAATATTTGGAATTATTCAAATTTCCTGGCTGAAAACGTACATAGGTATTGTATTTTTGAAACCGAGAGAGTTGCACGAAACTAAATTTGTACAGGACATAGCTAATACAATGCGAAACATCGCCTTAATGTTAAAAATGTTGTCACCGCCGTTCTTGGTTGTGAAAATACGAAATATTTGGAATTATCCAAATTTCGTGGCTGAAAAGTCAAAATAGTTATGAGTGACCTTTAGAAATTAAAATATCGATTTAAAATTTTCAGAATCGAGATTTTTTGCAACCTAGAAAATGATAAAATAACGAGAAAAAAAATTTAATAGAAAAATTCAATTTTTGACGATTTTGGAAATATTTAAAAATTTTGAGCGACCTCAATTTTTTTGTTTTGAGCTGATTTTTTGAGAGGGCTCTTAAAACATAATAAACTAACATATTTTCATAAGAGACGCGAAAAAAAAATATGTGTTTTTTTTGGGCCACCCTAATATAGGAATATATTTATATCTCGAAACGCTGTATGTTTCTGGTCGTTACGTGTGTAACCTCAAAACCTACACATTAGTTCGCTTATTCCGTCTTTTTTTTTCCGTCCTGGACTATTAGTTTCAGTGATAGAAATCATTGAATCCGTTACCGATGATATCCCTAATAATTGCATGAATATTTCTTACAATTATCTCTTACCTATAATGTTAAAGTAATCATAAATATTTGTAACAAATTTCACATACAATTTCTTTTGGCCAAATATTATTTTCATATGAAATATAAAATATCCATACTTATGTCCCATATTTACAAAAAGGTAATCAGAATGAGTAAACTATGGGGCATTTTTTTAATCTACGTTGTAAAATACATATTATTTAAATCCGCGTTGTATTATTATTTCACATAGCAGTTGATTTCCCTACAACAGCATGGGCGTATCAAGGAATCTTGCAGTATTTTGTCAATTTATATCAGAAATTCTAAACGCAGGAGGGCAACATGACGTCATTTTTACGAATTTTCAAGAAACATACGATTAGATAAACTACTACATTTTATTGCAGATATTGCAAACGTTCCGTAAACATTTTATTTACTCCTTCTTCAGATGTTCCACAGGGTTCTAATTTAGTGCCGCTCTTGTCTTTGCTTTTTATTAACGATCGGATACTTCAAACTCGATTTGGTAATAAGTTCGCTTTTCGATTGCAATCGTCTACAGATGTGCATAGATAATCCATCAACACGGTGCAAACTAAACCAATTGTTTCTTAATATATCCAAATGTAAACTAATGCCCTTTAATAGTCGTAAAATTAATTTGATTATTGTGTGGACTGAACAGTGAAGATCTAGGAATAACGTTTGACACTAAGCTTACTTCTATTAAGCATCATATTAATAATGTATCATAATGTATATCGGCAATGACTGGATCAATTCAAAAATTATTTATCCACTTCAAAGTTTTAGTCATGCAAACTTTCTGAAACGTTTTAGTATCGTGGTACTGATTCGCTTTCTGTATAACCTTCTACAAGCAAAGTTGACTGATACATCTTATTTGGTAAAATCTTTTCGTATTTCGAGAGGAATTTCTGGACGACAAACTTTACTTTACTGTGATATGCCTAGAACAAACTTATAATTAAATCTCCTACAAAACTAATGTGCGATTCATAAAAGCAAAGTGGAAAAGACTATTACATTTTTAATGAATACTGTATGCAAATTTGTCTCATTTGGGATGTTATATTTATGTTTATAATTACCACTAATAGTCACTTTTAGTTTCATGCATATAAAGTTTTAATGTATTTTTATTAATTTATTGGGTTTCCTGTCGGAATTTTTATTATTATTTTAAACCAGAAAGATAATTTTTGATCACGGACTCTTTAATTTGCTGAACAGATAAAAAAAACATTTGAAAGTGTTGGGCTGTGGATCATTGAACTCCTAAATATGCAAAACATAATGAAACGAAAATTATTAATTCATTTTAACGTCGCTCAACGGTAATAAAACGTCCTCTGTACAAGTTTACGACGTCGGATAGTGCGTAGACAGAACTTTTGAATTTTAATTTATTAACAGCCGGTTTCGATCGCTGCGACGGCGACGCCTTGCGTCCCGTCTATATTTCACATGTAATACCCGAATTTATTTGTGTTCAACGCGTTCGACACTTCTCGGGCCATTGGGAGACGTTCTTTAATTCATTAAGTTGTCGAAAGGCGGAAGCTTCATTGTCTCCTTCAGATGACAAATTAGAAGGGAAAGTTTTTCGCTTAAATGGAAAAGGTGTGCTTTTCAACAGCAGAAAAATAAGGGAATAATAAGTTATAGTTCGATAGGAGATTCTTCAAGTCAAAGTAGGGATATTGAATCGACCGTTGCCCTTTTCAATGTACCTAGTGGCTGATTTTGGTTGGGGCTATGGGTACAGGTTAAACAGTGAGCCATAATTAGGTATAAAAAATGTAATCACAATTTTAAAAACATATATTTTATTATTAACGTTCGAATTTTAAACTCAATTAAAAATGTATTAAGTTACAGTAACTCCAACATAACTCCAAAATATTTAGATTAGTTATAAGGAGGAGGTTAAGATCAACATCGTCTTATTTCTTACTTAGCCAGATGTTTTTTGCCATTTATTTTCTTAGTTGATAGAGATTTTGCGAAAATGTTACTCTATTTGCTGCAAAAATAGTTATATTATTTGTATCTCGAACGCGAAATGGTGTTTTGAGTTCAAGAATGGAAGTTATTAAAATATCCTTTCAAAAATTTTTTATCGAAAATGAAGTTCAGAAAATGTGGAAAACTCGAAATTTTTAAATGGAAATCCCTAATTTTTTTGCAATAATATACAGGCGGTTCCATTTAAAATAAGAAAGTTAGTATCGACTTCCGGTATAACGGGAAATACGATGATCTTGAAATATTTTAGCTTGGTAGGCCCCACGGTCCGTATCACATCACCAAAATTTTAAAAAAATTCTTCGAGGTTTCCCAGATAGATATCCATCGATGAAGTTCGTGGTATATGTACGGTTAAAGTGTTTACTTGGTTAGTTAGTTACTTTGTATCTTAGCCAAGTAAACACTTTAACCGTACACATATATATTTTTTAATAGCAATATATTGTTTTTGGGAAGAAGAAAACGCCAACATATCTATGTTGGATTGGATCACTTAAATAGAAAACAGAACACGACCGTTTCCACTAAACAGACTTGAATTTCAACACGCCGAAACCTTTTGATGTGACAGCTTTCGAGCGGGACCCGAAAAACAAAACTCCAACTGTCGCAAAACACGCCAGTCTTCAAAAAGTTTGCGAAAAGTTACAGTTTTGTTTTATTCGACACAAGTTTATTTTTGTTTTTGTTTTGTCCGTTTAGTGAAAAACCGCCTTTACATTTAGAAGAACTGGAAAAGTGATTAATAATTTGTACTGTAGTTAATTTTACATCAAATTGAACATAAAATATATGTAAGCGGAGCGTTTTTATTGAAACATTCAAAATTAGTTAATTAAGTTTACTTTGACGGTTCTTATTATGTTTCTAAACTGGCAGTGCCAACAATGCCCAACAATACATTGAATTTAAACGCAAAGAAACGTTAACGGAAATATCTCACTATACAGGGCGTTGACGCATTTGGAGAGGATTTTTAAATGGTAACTAGCATTGAGAATAACCATTTAGCAATTAAAACTGTTCAAAATGCAGAACGGCGCTTAAAATTATCAATTTTCCAGGAAGGTTCACAAAATATTCCAGGCAAAAACATAACCTCTATATTAATTGCTATTTTTCAATTACCACTCAAATTTTCTGTCTGTGTTTACCACATTAATATTTAACTTTTTATCAAAGGATAAATGATTATAAATATAAGAAAAAATGGTAACTACTTGAACCAGAATCACTTAGGGGGCTTGAGTTAAATTTTTCTCTGTATAATATACGTAATATAATAATAATATATGTGATATACTGTGTCTAAGTGATTACGTACATTAATGCTAAAATGGGCTGGCGCACCATCATGCATGCGCGTTAAGATGTTTTATTTTTTTGCATAAAAACGGCGCCCCATACGAAAAAAAGGCAAGAGAGATTTTTTGTCACAAATTGAACGAGGAATTCAAAAATGATTTTAATTTGTAATATCTCAGTGGCGTACCATTTTTTTCTTTAAAAAAAATGAGATTATTATCCGTACGCGTGCCAATGATGAACATAAAATTCTTAATTGCGTGTCAAAAAATGCGCAATAACTACCTCTTAAAACCCACCAAATTTCATTTGCACATCTCGACCGGTTTCAGAGCAATAAATTAAATCGTCAGTTTTTAAGAAAAACTTTGACACCCCGTATCTCGGAAAACGAATCATTTGCGGACATACGTTTATAAACAAACTGCCATTATTTTCTCATGTAGAATCACCCCCTGAAATTTGTCGCACTTATTTACTAACACCCTGTAT
>NW_019416732.1:15582-58134 GCF_000390285.2 Anoplophora glabripennis
ATCAATGTAAGCTGTGGATGCAGAATGATGTCGCCCCGCTGGATGGTAAAAACTCAGTTTTTCATCTCTCGAGGACCTCTAAGTGTATTAAATAAAAAAAAATGTGATATGAAGACGAATAATCTGTGTTTTGGTGTTACTCTTTTCCTGCGTCTACCCAAAAAAGACAAATTTGGAGATATGTCAAGGATAAGAATTATCCAGAAAACGACAGGTATATTAACAGTTGCGGAAAACATGGAGGTCTCGCGAGGAAGTGCACAAGTGTTAAGAGGTCATCCCTAGAGTAAAAATGAGCAAAAATGGTTATGTTTATGTTGGTTTGAAACATGCTCCATTAAAAATTTTGAGAAAAAATCAAATTAAAATTTCAGGTAACCATGATTCTACACAAAATGTTACTGGAGGTTAATGGAGTTCTAAAAAAGCGACCAAAAAAACTTGGAATATTCCCACTAAACCCTATTTAGAAGTTACTCAGTTTAATCTCAAAATGGCATTGATCTTGACCCGGTAGAGACAAAAGGAACCCTAATTTGGACTCGGCGACCCGAAAAAACATTTAATTACTTTGGTTGCCCTCGCGACAGTGGATTTTTGTCAGTTTGACCTTGAAATGACCTTATAATGACCTTGAACCTGACCTAACAAGGCCAAACAGATTGGATTCGTACTCAGTGACCCTCAAAAACATATAATAACCATAGTTGCCTCCACCACAGGGGATTTTTCTCGGTTTGGCCTTGAAACATGACCTGACAAGGTCAAACGAACCTCGGATTCAGACTCAGCGACCTCGAAAACATAAGGATATAGTGGTTAGTCCGATGCACAGAATTTTTTTGTGGGGCTGTGTTTTTGAACTTTGCCTAACCTTTAATAATAATAATAATAATCTTTATTTTCTATAGATTTACCTACTGTAAATATGAGAAATTGTCAAGCGTAAATGTAAATACAGACAATATATAAAACAAGTAATTAAATACAACTGTTAGTAAAAATAAGTAAATAATAATATATAGATAGGTATACATGAGAAATAGTTTTAAAAAACGACAATACATGTAAAACAAATTTAAAATGGTCCCCCAGTCCAAGAGATCGCTAGCGAGGTATTCCTCTACATTGTAGTATACAGTAAACACAGTAACTACATTGTAGTACAAATATAATACTTTAATAATTTCTTTACTTCGAATTTAAAAGGTAATAATATTTGAAATATCTCGGATATCGTGAGGCAGATGGTTATATAATTTGAGTGACATTTTTGCAGGCGATTTGAAGACTTGGGTAGTTCTGCAGTACGGTATGTGTAGTATGTTTGAATTTCTTAATTCGTATGGATTCAGATCACCTCTCTTCGGAAATTTTTCTAAATTTGTTTTTACGAGTATATAAATTACACAATTTAAGATATACAAAGAATAAACAGTTAAAATTCCATTTTGTTTAAAATAAGATCTACAGGAACTATTACGTTTTAAATTGAACTATTTAAACTATTACCACCACGCGTTACAAAAATACATTTATTATTATTAACTATTNCGGCCGGTTTCAGAGCAATAAATTAAATCGTCAGTTTTTAAGAAAAACTTGGACACCCCGTGTCTCGGAAAACGAATCATTTGCGGACATACGTTTATAAGCAAACTGCCATTATTTTCTCATGTAGAATCACCCCCTGAAATTTGTCGCATTTATTTACTAACACCCTGTATACGACGCCTTGTTACATCTATGGCAAACAGATTACAAGCCGTTATTGATTCGGATGGTGGTTGGACATATTATTAGACTGTTTTGTTTTTTCATTGTTTATAAAATTATTCAAAATAAATAAATAAGTTCATAACATTATGGGCCCGGAAATGCTTCCTTTCTGATAATGTAAAATTAAAAAAAAAATACTGTTTTCCTAAATATTTCGAAAACGATTTAAGATATTACACTGAGCTTTGGTGTATAGTGCAGTGTACCTAATAGCTTTCGTTTTCGAGATATTTAGAAAAAAAACGGATTTTAAATTTCTTTCGACATCTATCTCAGAAAGGAAACAATTCCGGACCCATGTCATGAACTTATTTACTTATTTTCACTTCCAGAACACGTCCTTAAAATATTTCCCTATCCTCCCGAAATTGTATAAGTTATAATAAAACTGTAGTTAACAATATTTTTATATTTTGTTGCCTTCATTACTTACCTACCTACTTTCTGCAGAATGTGACACAAATTCTTATTTCAAAATATTAATTTTCTCAGGGACAAGAAAAATAATGTGGCAAGACAAAATAATTTCAAAGCCTGTATAGGTTCTCTCTTTTTATAATGGATATACTTCAGGCCTGTAATTTTTAGTTATTGTGTCGTTATACATGTGCCTACACAAAAAAAAATGCCCCTAATTATTGATGCCTCCCAAAATTCCTATTAATAGTCCACCGGCCCGCCCCTTTAAAAATAGTATGCCTTTTAGGTTGGAAATCTTTATCTTGCGTCGAGTGTACATCTTCATTTCAAACTTCCTACCGCTCTCCCATTACTGTGTAATTTAGAAGCTTAAAACAAAGGAAATTGATATTTTACTGTTTGCAAAGTGAAATAAAACTCGAATCTTTCTCTAATAACAAGACAAATACAAAAAAACGTAGTAATCTCCGCTCAGATATCGCTTTGTGAGCCGCGAGGGGCGTACCACCCGGAAACGGTCCTCATTAAACGAGACATATCAAACGGCATTTAACATCCAGAAACGAAATGAAACGGAATACATAATTAGTCCTATAAATCGGAGCGATTTAAATAATGGAAACACAGGCGAAGGTAGGGGCAAACTAAGAAAATGTCTCGGGGGCACTGCTTTATTAAATTTACAACCTCCATAGGCGCACTATTTACTCCGGGTAGTAATAACTTGATTGAATTCGCGAACGGAGGAACGGAAAACTCATTCAAGAAAATAATATCTCGTAGGCAGGGCCACGCGGGATTACATTACCTGAGTGAGGAGCTTCATACTGAGGTTTCGGCTCGTGCGTCGCCCCAATTTCATTTTGAATATTCAGTTTATTTTTTGCCGGGGATTCCATTCAAGAGGACGAGTAATAACGGGGCGCGAATAAAATCAATGTAAGCTGTGGATGCAGAATGATGTCGCCCCGCTGGATGGTAAAAACTGAGTTTTTATCTCTCGAGGACCTCTAAGTGTATTAAATAAAAAAAAATGTGATATGAAGACGAATAATCTGTGTTTTGGTGTTACTCTTTTTCTGCGTCTACCCAAAAAGACAAATTTGGAGATATGTCAAGGATAAGAATTATCCAGAAAACGACATGTATAACAACTGTTGCGGAATACATGGAGGTCTCGCGAGGAAGTGCACAAGTGTTAAGAGGTCATCCCTAGAGTAAAAATGAGCAAAAATGGTTATGTTTATGTTGGTTTGAAACATGCTCCATTAAAAATTTTGAGAAAAAATCAAATTAAAATTTCAGGTAACCATGATTCTACACAAAATGTTACTGGAGGTTAATGGAGTTCTAAAAAAGCGACCAAAAAAACTTGGAATATTCCCACTAAACCCTATTTAGAAGTTACTCAGTTTAATCTCAAAATGGCATTGATCTTGACCCGGTAGAGACAAAAGGAACCCTAATTTGGACTCGGCGACCCGAAAAAACATTTAATTACTTTGGTTGCCCTCGCGACAGTGGATTTTTGTAAGTTTGACCTTGAAATGACCTTATAATGACCTTGAACCTGACTTAACAAGGCCAAACAGATTGGATTCGTACTCAGTGACCCTCAAAAACATATAATAACCATAGTTACCTCCACCACAGGGGATTTTTCTCGGTTTGGCCTTGAAACATGACCTGACAAGGTCAAACGAACCTCGGATTCAGACTCAGCGACCTCGAAAACATAAGGATATAGTGGTTAGTCCGATGCACAGAATTTTTTTTGTGGGGCTGTGTTTTTGAACTTTGCCTAACCTTTAATAATAATAATAATAATCTCTATTTTCTATAGATTTACCTACTGTAAATATGAGAAATTGTCAAGCGTAAATGTAAATACAGACAATATATAAAACAAGTAATTAAATACAACTGTTAGTAAAAATAAATAAATAATAATATATAGATAGGTATACATAAGAAATAGTTTTAAAAACCGATAATACATGTAAAACAAATTTAAAATGGTCCCTAACGCCATCGCCAGTCCAAGAGATCGCTAGTGAGGTATTCCTTCTTTACTTAAAATTTTATTTAAAAGATATAATATTTGAAATATCTTGGATATCATGAGGCAGATGATTATATAATGTGAGTGACATTTTTGCAAACGATTTGGAGACGTAGGTAGTTCTGCAGTATGGTATATGTAGTATGTTTGAATTTCTTAATTCGTATGGATTCAGATCACCTCTCTTCGGGAATTTTTCTAAATGTTCAAATAATAATATTTTACAACCCCCTAGACGTACAACCAAAGAAAAACTAAGGTGGTTTTGAGTTGCATACCGTGGCTGGGGAAACCGTGGATAACATCACACAAACTTTAAATTTTTCGGTAATGAAATAAATATTTTATTCGGAGTCGATCCTGAGGTACTTTTGCAGCCTGGAACTATACAATATTTGTACAATCCTCGGTTTCGACCCATTTAGACATAANTCCATAATTTAGCACAGGTTCAATGCAACCGTAATAGTACAGTTTCAAAATTTCTAAACTGAGGCTTCTTTTTATACTCCAAACAACATAATTTTTTGTAGCTAATTTTTTCAGAATTCCATCTATATGAAAATCCCATGAAAGGTGATTATCAAGGTGCACTCCCAAAAACTTAACAACATCATTTTGCAATAAACTTCCCGTTGAAGACTTAATTAATAAGCTATAGTCGTCCCGTGTACCTATAGATGAAAATTTTATAAAACTTGTTTTTGTCAAATTCAGCACTAGTCCATTTTGACAACACCATTGCTCCATTTGAGCAACGCATTCCTCCGATAATTTACATAAATCCCGCTCTCCGTTTGAGCTAATTAAACAAGATGTGTCGTCTGCAAATAACGAGCTAGAACAAGTGACACCAAGTCTTAGGGGAAGGTCGTTTATAAATAAAATAAATAGAGTTGGGGCTAATACACTCCCTTGTGGCACCCCGGTGTCCACAGAAAACTTTTTTGATAAATAAACATCACCCCCATCTTTAATCCTTACAATTTGGCTTCTATCGCGTAGATACGATGATATCCACAATAGCGGTGGGCCACGAATATAATATTTCTCAAGTTTACTGAGTAAGTAAGGTAAATGAAGTATGATGAAATGAGGTAAGGTTAATGACATCAAAGGCTCTCGATAGATCGTAAAATATGCCGATGGTTTTTTGGTTTTCATTGATTGACTCAATAATATTGCTACAAAATGACATTAGCGCATCCTGGGTCGAGCGACCGTTTACACACAGATATCCAGATTGTAGCTTACTATTTAAAACCTATTTTACTTACACTATATTTTGTTTTCAGTTTAATGTTCTCAAAAGAAGTGGTTGATGCTCTCAAATGGTTCAAAGAATAACCTCAAAATGCACCTGGCCGCGAGAACTAGGACAACATTTTCATCCAGAAATAATGCATGTGATGTTTGTTGTAATTGTAATATTTGCAATTGTGTTTATACATTGTGCGATGTCTTATGAGAAAAACATAGTTTTTGAAACATGCCCTAATGTACTTAATTAATTAATATTCAGTGATTGTAATCGTTGCTCTATGAAATTTCTATTTGATTACTCGTCTATACGAAAAAGTATCTTTCTTAAACGCAAAATCGTTTTAAAAACAGGAATTAATTCCATACGTCTCCACCACACTATACGTTGGCACATAAGTTCAGAAATGTCCAAAAGGAAAATTCTCCTCACTTTCTAGTCAAAGCAACAGCTGGAAACAGCACGCAGAAACGCTCTGTAACAGTTCAATGCACCTGACCTGGTGTATGTCGTTTGTAGCATGGTTACAAACGCTTTAATGTTAAAGCGGATAGAAAAAAGTGTACATGTAAAATATGACTGTCTGCCCGAATAAGACACAAGTCTTTCTCATTAGAGTTAAAAACTCCAACGAAGAAGCTTCACAAAATACAGACCCATAGAAACTTTTCATGCTTTTAAGGATTTTACATCATTTATAGATATTAGTAATAAGATTGTTTTGTTTTTCTCGTTATCATTATTTGTTCAAAACTAAACTTTCTAAAATAAATGTAATTAGGTTCTTTTGTAACTTATGTTTGTCTAACGAGAATATCTGATACTGAGATTTAGCATCTTCATTTTTGTACAAAAGCAAAAAACTTACGTGATCTGTACAAATTTTGTATCGGTATTTAATTACTCATTTTAACAAAGAAAATGACCGTTCAACATTTACCGAGGTCACAAGAGGATATCTAAAATAGTCGAAGTTTGGCAAATGGTGGTAAAGCATCAACCACTTCACATTTTAGTAAACCCATCATCCGCGTCATTGTACACTATCACATAAAAGGTGTACCAATAGCAGTGATAGAACTTCTGACGGAAATTGTCGCCATGTTGGACATGTTACTGTCAAGTGTCAATGTTTTTCTTATTCAGTAAGGCTTGCCATATCATCATGGAAAGACTAACGCCACAACAACGTTTACAAATTGTTAAAATATTTTACCAAAATCAAGAGTCGATCCGCTCAACGCCTCGTGCTTTACGTGCAGTGTTTGGTAGGCATAATCGCCCAAGTGAATTGATGATTCGTCGTATTGTTGAACGTTTCGAATGAAGTTACACATTACATCCTCAAAAGTCACCGATTCGAAGAAGAACTCCACGTTCTGGAGAAAATATCGCTAATAGCTGTGCGAGCCAGTGCGGATGAATCTTCTTCGACATCGGTCAGACGGCGCGCGCAACAGTTAGGTCTATCCACAATGTCAACGTGGCGTATTTTGCGTAAGGATTTGGGTCTACATCCTTACAAACTGGTGCTGGCGCAAGAATTAAAGCCTGCCGACCATCGGTTGCGTCGTGAGTGGGCTATTGGGTTCTGGAGCAGATCGAAGCCGACGAGGAGTTTTCGAAGAAAATGATCTTCAGCGACGAGGCCCATTTCTGCCTCAATGGGTACGTCAACAAACAAAATATGCGCTATTGGGAAGAAAACAATCCTCGACAAGTGCTAGAGAAACAATTATACCCCCAAAAAGTTACTGTTTGGTGCGGTTTGTGGGCTGGCGGCATTATCGGGCCGTACTTCTTTGAGAACGACAACGGTGAACGTGTTACCGTCAACGGGGAACGTTACCGATTAATGCTAACAAATTTTCTCTGGCCCCAACTGGATGATTTAGACTTGGATGGCATGTGGTTCCAGCAAGATGGTGCCACTTGCCACACAGCGGCTGAAACAATTAATTTATTAAGGACGAAGTTTGGTCATCGCATTATCTCTCGCCATACTCCACGCAATTGGCCGCCGCGTTCCTGTGACTTGACGCCCTTGGACTTCTTTCTTTGGGGTTACTTAAAGTCGCTTGTATTTGCCAATAACCCCACAACAATCGAGCAGCTGAAGGAAAACATAACCCGCGAAATTCAAGCAATACAACCAGATATATTGGCACGAGCCATGAGAAATTGGACCCATCGTATACGCGTCTGCAGGGCATCAAGAGGGGGACATTTAAATGATGTTTTGTTCAAAACATAAATGGCATAAAATATCTTTTCAATAAATACACAATTTATTTTTCTAATTTAAAAAGTTTATATTTTATTCACATTTAAAGTTCTATCACTGCTATTGGGACACCCTTTATATGAGTTTTACTTATATCTTGGAACCTATGCATTTTGGAAGAATATTGAAGAGGAAAAAAGTTAAAAGGTAAGTTAAAAATGTTTAAATTTATTACCGATGTTGTAAAATACTAATAATCGATGAAAAAAGGCAAAATAATCAAGTTTTTTGGATAATTTTTTTTAAAATATTTTAATTGCTCCAAGGGCATTCTAATTTTGATAAAAAAAAACTTTAGAGTATAATAAAACAACACACCAAATTTCATTAAAATCGGTTCTANTTTTCAGAATTCCATTTATATGAAAATCCCATGAAAGGTGATTATCAAGGTGCACTCCCAAAAACTTAACATCATTTTGCAATAAACTTCCCGTTGAAGACTTAATTAATAAGCTATAGTCGTCCCGTGTACCTATAGATGAAAATTTTATAAAACTTGTTTTTGTCAAATTCAGCACTAGGCCATTTTGACAACACCATTGTTCCATTTGAGCTAATTAAACATGATGTGTCGTCTGCAAATAACGAACTGGAACAAGTGACCCCAAGTCTTAGGGGAAGGTCATTTATAAATAATATAAATAGAGTCGGGGCTAATACACTCCCTTGTGGTACCCCCGTGTCCACAGAAAACTTTTTTGATAAATAAACATCACCCCCATCTTTAATCCTTACAATTTGGCTTCTATCGCGTAGATACGATGATATCCACAATAGCGGTGGGCCACGAATATAATATTTCTCAAGTTTACTGAGTAAGTAAGGTAAATGAAGTATGATGAAATGAGGTAAGGTTAATGACATCAAAGGCTCTCGATAGATCGTAAAATATGCCGATGGTTTTTTGGTTTTCATTGATTGACTCAATAATATTGCTACAAAATGACATTAGCGCATCCTGGGTCGAGCGACCGTTTACACACAGATATCCAGATTGTAGCTTACTATTTAAAACCTATTTTACTTACACTATATTTTGTTTTCAGTTTAATGTTCTCAAAAGAAGTGGTTGATGCTCTCAAATGGTTCAAAGAATAACCTCAAAATGCACCTGGCCGCGAGAACTAGGACAACATTTTCATCCAGAAATAATGCATGTGATGTTTGTTGTAATTGTAATATTTGCAATTGTGTTTATACATTGTGCGATGTCTTATGAGAAAAACATAGTTTTTGAAACATGCCATAATTAATATTCAGTGATTGTAGTCGTTGCTCTATGAAATTTCTATTTGATTACTCGTCTATACGAAAAAGTATCTTTCTTAAACGCAAAATCGTTTTAAAAACAGGAATTAATTCCATACGTCTCCACCACACTATACGTTGGCACATAAGTTCAGAAATGTCCAAAAGGAAAATTCTCCTCACTTTCTAGTCAAAGCAACAGCTGGAAACAGCACGCAGAAACGCTCTGTAACAGTTCAATGCACCTGACCTGGTGTATGTCGTTTGTAGCATGGTTACAAACGCTTTAATGTTAAAGCGGATAGAAAAAAAGTGTACATGTAAAATATGACTGTCTGCCCGAATAAGACACAAGTCTTTCTCATTAGAGTTAAAAACTCCAACGAAGAAGCTTCACAAAATACAGACCCATAGAAACTTTTCATGCTTTTAAGGATTTTACATCATTTATAGATATTAGTAATAAGATTGTTTTGTTTTTCTCGTTATCATTATTTGTTCAAAACTAAACTTTCTAAAATAAATGTAATTAGGTTCTTTTGTAACTTATGTTTGTCTAACGAGAATATCTGATACTGAGATTTAGCATCTTCATTTTTGTACAAAAGCAAAAAACTTACGTGATCTGTACAAATTTTGTATCGGTATTTAATTACTCATTTTAACAAAGAAAATGACCGTTCAACATTTACCGAGGTCACAAGAGGATATCTAAAATAGTCGAAGTTTGGCAAATGGTGGTAAAGCATCAACCACTTCACATTTTAGTAAACCCATCATCCGCGTCATTGTACACTATCACATATATGTCGGCCTCTGATCTAAAGATTCGCATCGATCAATTTATTCGATACGTATCCAGCGGCACCCTAATGCCTGTCCTGTCGGTCCCGCGTGCCCGTTTTTTTTGCTAGGAGACGTTGCCCGCTCATTTCCTTGTAGTATGTGCATGTGTGAGTGAGTTTGACGCTTTGCTTGGTCGAGTGTATGGCACGTGTTTTTATAGCAGTCAGTAGCTTTGCGTATTGTGAGCATAGAGCGGCACACGGCTAGACCACAAATTTACTATACTACAGCGCGCATTGCCGCTTACTAGCGTAATACAGATTTCTACTATTTATTTATTTGAATGTCGCCACAAAGTTTCCGATGTCTAATAATAAAATAAATAAACAAAACAGTTGAAAACGAAAATCAATATTCAATAAATGCAATGTAAAACCAGTTCATGTGTGGCAAAAAGCGGTAGTATTTCTATTCCAAAACCGCCATACACATTGGTTACGAAAGAGATACAATTATTAAAGACCCCTTTATAATTCCGACTGACATCCACCAAACTTTTTTAACAGCCTTCATATACTCCGGTGCTGACAAAGCAAATATTTCCAATGATTGACAAGTCCGTGCACGCTGCACACCGAACAGATGGGCCGTTTAGGTCGCATCTCAGTTAATTTACGCCCTGCAGGCACCCGGTTTATTTGTTCTAATTCTTTTATAAACTTCTGTTGCCGAAACCGTTTGTACATTTCGTTAAATTAGCGGTATGAATGCAGCAGCGCCTGTCTTTTTGTGAGCAACAAGACGCGGAAGCAAACAGAGGCATGCAACGCTGCTAAAGGTCTGTGAACCGTTCTCTCCGCGATTCGAAATGTAGGGTGGTCGTGGTGGAGCACGTGGCTTGTATTACAGTACAACACCATGTACATTTAATAAACTCTACCTAATATTAACCATGGAATTCAAATATGCAATATTATACAGGGTATTCCGTTTAAAATAATAAAGTTATACAGCACCAACGTGAAGTGGAATACCCTGTAAGCTAAAAANCAATGGGTACGTCAACAAACAAAATATGCGCTATTGGGAAGAAAACAATCCTCGACAAGTGCTAGAGAAACAATTATACCCCCAAAAAGTTACTGCTTGGTGTGGTTTGTGGTCTGGCGGCATTATCGGGCCGTACTTCTTTGAGAACGACAACGGTGAATACGTTACCGTCAACGGGGAACGTTACCGATTAATGCTAACAGATTTTCTTTGGCCCCAAGTGGATGGTTTAGACTTGGATGGCATGTGGTTCCAGCAAGATGGTGCCACTTGCCACACAGCTGCTGAAACAATCGATTTATTAAGGACGAAGTTTGGTCATCGCATTATCTTTTTTCTTTGGGGTTACTTAAAGTCGCTCGTGTTTGCCAATAACCCCACAACAATCGAGCAGCTGAAGGAAAACATAACCCGCGAAATTCAAGCAATACAACCGGATATGTTAGCACGAGCCATGAGAAATTGGACCCATCGTATACGCGTCTGCAGGGCATCAAGAGGGGGACATTTAAATGATGTTTTGTTCAAAACAAAAATGGCATAAAATATCTTTTCAATAAATACACAATTTATTTTTCTAACTTAAAAAGTTTATATTTTATTCACACTTAAAGTTCTATCACTGCTATTGGGGCACCTTTTATATGTCGGCCTCTGATCTAAAGATTCGCATCGATCAATTTATTCGATACGTATCCAGCGGCACCCTAATGCCTGTCCTGTCGGCCCCGCGTGCCCGTTTTTTTTTGCTGGGAGACATTGCCCGCTCATTTCCTTGTAGTTTGTGCATGTGTGAGTGAGTTTGACGCTTTGCTTGGTCGAGTGTATGGCACGTGTTTTTATAGCAGTCAGTAGCTTTGCGTATTGTGAGCATAGAGCGGCACACGGCTAGACCACAAATTTACTCTACTACAGCGCGCATTGCCGCTTACTAACGTAATACAGATTTCTACTATTTATTTATTTGAATGTCGCCACAAAGTTTCCGATGTCTAATAATAAAATAAAATGTTTATTTAGAATTATCTGGTATACCTAGATATATTTTTAAAAATTCAAACAAAACAGTTGAAAACGAAAATCAATATTCAACAAATGCCATGTAAAACCAGTTCATGTGTGGCAAAAAGCGGTAGTATTTCTATTCCAAAACCGCCATACACATTGGTTACGAAAGAGATACAATTATTAAAGACCCCTTTATAATTCCGACTGACATCCACCAAACTTTTTTAACAGCCTTCATATACTCCAGTGCTGACAAAGCAAATATTTCCAATGATTGACAAGTCCGTGCACGCTGCACACCGAACAGATGGGCCGTTTAGGTCGCATCTCAGTTAATTTACGCCCTGCAGGCACCCGGTTTATTTGTTCTAATTCTTTTATAAACTTCTGTTGCCGAAACCGTTTGTACATTTCGTTAAATTAGCGGTATGAATGCAGCAGCGCCTGTCTTTTTGTGAGCAACAAGACGCGGAAGCAAACAGAGGCATGCAACGCTGCTAAAGGTCTGTGAACCGTTCTCTCCGCGATTCGAAATGTAGGGTGGTCGTGGTGGAGCACGTGGCTTGTATTACAGTACAACACCATGTACATTTAATAAACTCTACCTAATATTAACCATGGAATTCAAATATGCAATATTATACAGGGTGTTCCATTTAAAATAACAAAGTTATACATATAGTACCCACGCAAAGTGGAACACCCTGTAAAGCTAAAAATATTTTCTTTACATGGCCCACATGGTTCAGACAACTTTTATTAAGACCATTGTTTTATAAAGTTAATAGTTACAGAGTTACAGAAGAATCCCTCTTAGGTGGAACACCCTGTAGGTATACTGAATTTTGAATTATTTTAGATTGCACTAATAATGGGGGTTTTTTGGTGCGTCGATGCTGCGAATTGACAAATTTGAAAATTAGTGACGTACAGGACGTTGGCAGTTACCTACTTGTTTCAATATCTGACACCAAGACCGGCATTTCAAGAAAATTTACAATTATAGAAGAAAGATTTTGCGTGAATGCTGTTAAAATGTGCAGAAAATATATTTCTCTGCGCCCAATGCCTCAGCTGTTCACACGAAATGCGCCAGCCAAGTATTTATGTGCCCTTGAGATAATGTAATTTATGGGTATATACAAAGACGTAGCTCAGGATGCCGAAACAGAGAGGGTGTTCTTTGTGTTCTGAATAAGGTCAGTTATTATATCTGTGTGCTAGCTTGATTATATTTGTTTAATGAATTGTGAATTTGTGAGTAATATGCCATACTCGTTATGTTTTTGAAAACGCAAGGGCATGCCACGTGTTCCCGGTCTTTATGGCTGTGGTTCCTTCAAAGTGTGTCTTGTAAGTTCTACGGGGTCTTACATGCGCTTTGATTGACACATACTGGGTGGTGTTGAGTAGGTGGCATAATAATAATAGTGTGACTCACACACCCGGTAGATGGGATGCTTACTAGTTGGCGTCCGGGGGAGCCTCGACTTATTTCAGGTGACACTAGCTAGTTGTTGAAGAAAGAATGATACACAGTTGCTAATTAATGTAATGGAAACGTATGGAAGGATATACCTTGAATCCTAAGGTTAGGGGGAGTGTAACCCCCCCGGTGACAGAACAGTAATTTTGTTATTTGTTTCATATACGCTCTTAATTTCTGACGAATGACCCGGCTGTTGTCGAGATAACTGCTTTGTGATGACTCATGTATAAAAGGTAACAATACCAACAATAACATCTATTTTACAATATTCTTTTTAAGATACATCAATCAAAATTGTACTTTTCAGCCTGTTGGAATCAACACATTGGCGAAGGCACCCTTAACAGTTCATTTCTGAATATCACAAATCCAGAAGCATATTGGAAAATATTAGTTTGAAACAAATAATTGATAAACCAACTAGAAAATTGTTATTGCTTGATCTTATCATTGTCTCTAAAGAAATTAATGTAGTAGATGCTGATGTAATTGAAACAAATACATCTGATCATTCCCTAACATATTGCATCATAGATATGATTGTGGTAAANGATAATTACCTGAAACGAAATATTACCACGCCCATGGCCGGTTCTTATCTCGGGGTTTTATTACTCTCTTTCATTTCCAAACAGACTATTGCACTAATAATGGGGGTTTCTGGTGCCTGTCGCTGCTGCGAATTGACAAATTTGAAAATTAGTGAGGTACAGGACGTTGGCAGTTACCTACTTGTTTCAATACCTGACACCAAGACGGGCATTTCAAGAAAATTTACAATTATAGAAGAAGGATTTTGCGTGAATGCTGTTGAAATATGCAGAAAATATATTTCTCTGCGCTCAATTCGCCTAACCCAAAACAGATTCTTTTTAAGATACATCAATCAAAAATGTACTTCTCAGCCTGTTGGAATCAACACATTGGCGAAGGTACCCTTAACAGTTCATTCCTGAATATCACAAATCCAGAAGCATATTGGAAAGTTTTAGTTTGAAACAAATAATTGATAAACCAACTAGAAAATTGTTATTGCTTGATCTTATCATTGTCTCTAAAGAAATTAATGTAGTAGATGCTGATGTAATTGAAACAAATACATCTGATCATTCCGTAACATATTGCATCATAGATATGGTTGTGGTAAATAATGTACCGATTTTCCGTACATACAGAAACCTAAAAAATGTTAAGTATGATATGCTTATTGCAGATTTTTATAATATTCCGTGGTATAATATATTTATTATGGGAAATGTTGATGACAAAGTTACTTTTTTAGTACAAAATCTTACTCATTTGCTTGATATTCGTGCGCCTATTATCACAAAAAGGTTCACAAAATCTCCTGCACCGTGGATAACGGACAATATTAAATTAATGATATCACTTAAGAAAAAGGCCTTTAATAGATTTAAACAAACTAAAAGTGAAGCACATTGGCAATACTACAAGGATTTACGTAATTACACAACTCAAGCTATTAAGCAAGAAAAAAAGGCATATGTTAATTATAAAATAAAGCATTCTAGTACAAAAGAAAGATGGAGATTTCTTAAACAAAATAATTTTATACCAAATAAATCTGCTAACATTCCAGGTCATCTAAGCGATATAAATAAAATAAACGATTTTTTTGTTAATTGAACGAGTACTAAATTTATATAACAATAGCCGTTTAAATAATTCGAACTTTATAGTCCAATTAACTAAGCCTTTAAATCGAAATTTTGTCATCTTGGCTGAATTTTTGATATGAGTTAGTTTAAGGTATATTATAACAATAAGTGAGAGTAATTTTTTGTTCAACCCCCGGCCAAGGGTGGAAAAAGATAAAACAAAGGGCTTTTTCAAGATAACTCAAAAAGGNTATCACAAAGAGGTTCACAAAATCTCCTGCACCGTGGATAACGGACAATATTAAATTAATGATATCACTTAAGAAAAAGGCCTTTAATAGATTTAAACAAACTAAAAGTGAAGCACATTGGCAATACTACAAGGATTTACGTAATTACACAACTCAAGCTATTAAGCAAGAAAAAAAGGCATATGTTAATTATAAAATAAAGCATTCTAGTACAAAAGAAAGATGGAGATTTCTTACACAAAATAATTTTATACCAAATAAATCTGCTAACATTCCAGGTCATCTAAGCGATATAAATAAAATAAAGGATTTTTTGTTAATTCTATTCCTTCTGTAGTGACCCCAGAACGAGTAGTAAATTTATATAACAATAGCCGTTTAAATAATTCGAACTCTACATTTCATCCAGTCACAGAATATGATCTAAGTAAAATATTACATAAAATTACCACAAATGCTACAGGGTGCGATGGTTTAAATTTAACTTTTTAAAATTATTTATTCCTGAAGTAATTCCATACATAACACATATTGTTAATTATTGTCTTACTGAATCTGTCTTCCCAGCTCTGTGGAGGAGTGCTGTGATAACTGTGCTACCAAAAAAAAGTAATCCTGAGGAATTTAAGGACCTTCGTGCCATAAGTATTTTGCCAACCATATCAAAAGTTATCGAAAGGGTAATGGATATACAGTTACGGATACATTTGCAAGCAAATAAACTAATTCCTGAGATTCAGTCCGGATTTAGAGCTGGTCACAGCTGTGTAACAGCGCTCTTACATGTTGATGACATTATAAATTCAACTGATAAAGGTCTTTGCTCTATATTAGTTTTATTGGATTTCAGTAGAGCCTTTGACACAATAAATCATGACATTCTGCTTGAGATCCTTAAATATATAGGTTTGTCAAATAATGCTTTGATGCTGTTTGAAAATTATATACAGAATCGCTCTCAAAGAGTGCGATTAAATGATAGTATGTCACATTCTTTGTTATTAAAGTCAGGTGTAACGCAAGGGTCAATTCTGGGTCCTCTTCTTTTTACCATTTATACTAGTAATTTAATAAACTCATTAAAGTTTAGCAGCATACATCTTTATGCGGATGATACGCAAATATATTATTCATTTTCTCCTAGTGAGATAGATATTGCTTCTACGCGTATTAATAATGATTTGAATAATTTTATAAATGAAGCTAAAGACCATTGTCTCTTAATCAATACATCAAATTCTAACGTCATCATATTTGGTCCCAAGATAGATCGATAGTTGTGCAAAATCAAATAGATATTAATATACAAGGGTCCATTTTGCCAAAATTAGATAAAGTCAAAAGTCTTGGTGTAATTATTGATAGTGATCTTAGATTTAAAGAATATGTAGATAAAACTATACAAAAAGGATACTCCGTATTAAGAGCAATATATACTAATAGACATTGTATGCCTACTGAAACTAAAGTTATGCTTTGTGAAAGTTTAATTTTATCACTATTAAATTTTGCTGATGTTTTGTATGGACCGTGCATCAATGCATTATATAAACGTAAAATTTAAAAGTTACAAAACTCTTGCCTCAGATTTATTTATGGAATTCGGTAAAAATCAAAGAATATCCTACAAACTTCAAGAAGTGAAATGGCTTAATATGGAAAACAGACAATTACACCATGCAGCTTGTTTATATCATTCAATTATTTTAAATAAATCACCGCCTTATTTATATAGAAAGATCAAATTTAAAACGGACGTACATACAATTAATATAAGATATAAGGGTCTTCTAACTCCCCCACAACATAATACTGAGATGTGTAAGAGGACATTTAGTTATCAAATCTGCGATGTTTATAATAATTTGGATCAAGATATAAAAGAGAGCAATATATACTCATTCAAAAGTAAATATAAAAGACTTTTATTTGAGCGGCAATGTTATTAATAATACTACTATTTAATTGTGGTTAAATGTCATTACTAATAATTATTATTTAGGGTTAGAAAATTTATGTTAGTTAATAGGTTATGTTGAGTAGTATGCACAACCTTGCTTGTGCAGACTAGACTTCGCCTTTTGTTCGACCTAATGAAAACCAGTTTGTGTAATATGTATGTTTGTTATAGAACAATAAAGACTATTATTATTATTATTATATACTGGCCATTGTATGAGGCGCACTTTCAACAACTTTATTGGCCAATAAAAGTGCTGATCTTACAACCATCATCTGTAGCAGAAAGTTATGTTGAGGAGTCTATATCGAACAAACTTTATATTGCAAGGAAAATCCAAAGGAAATATAGTTGTTCCCTACAAGAAGAGACATCCGTAACTTGTGCAAATTTTTCACAAACTTTGGCAGATGTTATGCATTCCGAAAATGATGGCAACAATGCTACTGGGTTGTTATTAACGGTAAGGAAGTTACATGTGATAAAACAAAAATAAATGTCTATTACTTTAAATGTAAAAGTTAATGTTAATAAGGAAATAAATTAAATTTGATTTATTATAGGTTTATTATTTTTTTATTATACTACTAGTGAAATAAAGTTACTTTATTCCACTAGTGGATAAAGTGTCACTTTAGACAGTTCAAATGTGTGGATAAAAGTCCGATTATAAGGTGATTGTGGATAAATATATTTTTTCAGATTTCCATATCTGTGGAAAATCTAGAAATATGGCACACAATGCGACATAAGCTACAATTTTTGAAAACTCAGGGCCTTGTAACAGGGGAGAGGTGAAATAAACATCCCTTAAAACAAACAAATTCCCCCTCGCTTATACCATTCGCCGTTATCGATTTAACCAAACTGTCATTATTAACGTACGTTATCATTCATTTTTTATCTAAAAATAAATAAAACTTTTATCCCCAACGTTTAATAATAGCTTTTATCTCTGTCACGCCCAAGTATTATCGGCAAAACTACAAGTATAATTATTGTATACTTAATGAATCAGATATTTATTTGTTTGTAAGGATATGATCCAATTTTATTTATAAAGCAACAATTTTTATTTAGATTTAGATGAACTATCCTGTTTTAAAGTAGAATCAAAATTTCATGGATAGTCATTTTTATTCATTATTTTAAATTTTATCAACAAAGTACAAATTTTAGGCTGGGAAAAACGTTAGACTACACAAAATACCGAATGAAACAAAAGTGTCGAATAAATTAAACTTAGTTTCCATTCACAATAGACAATACACTACCTTAGAGCAAACTTTCGCTTAAGATCGATATCCCGATTAACTTGGCGATCTATAAAGACATGCAACAAAGCTTTTGGCTATTATAAAATGCAAAATAGAGTACTAAACTAAATCGACGGTTAAATTTTCATTAGAAAGCCCGATCTTATCTCCACGTTATTCACTTGACCATGGCAAATATTTTACTAGCGCTATCTCGCTTGCCCGATCTGAACAGCCTTCACCTGGTTACTGCCTTCAGCAAAAGGAATAAATTCACTGTTCATGCCATGATTTTGTCTAATTTAATTTATTTTCTCTTATCTACATGTCTCTTATTAAAACTTAATTAAAACGTATTGAAGAATTTTATACAGGGTGCCTCGAAAAGGGTATATGGTTTGAAATAGTATCGAGTTATAATATAATAGAGTTTTTAATATTCATGGATATTATGGTAATCCATATTCATTAATTTAACCTTCTTAAGTGCAGACAGATAGGTTTATGGTTGCAATAAATTTCCACAATATTTTTAATAGACTGAATTGATTGCATGGAATTAGATATTAATGTTTTGAGGATTTACATCATTCATCATTACCTACCAAATTGCTTTATCTGTAAAATTTCATAATATCAATCGCATGTATTTTGAAACTACACATATTTCGAAAAATTTCTATAACAGAGCTTTAGTTATTGTTTTAAAAAAAAACTAATATTTGCACAATTTATTTTCACACTGACAACTTCATAACGAATATAGAGTGAGTAAGCATAGTAAACAGTGATATACAGGGTGTTTCAGAAAAACCTCCCGTAAATACAGGGGTGAAAGTACGTCAAAAAATAAGATTTTTTTGTCTTGTGAACTATATGTCTATCTCATCTTGTTTTCGAGATACAGAGCGACAAAATAAAATTTTTAAAATAAAATTTTTACGAAAATTTTCAAACCGTGATAAATATTTTTACGAAATTTGGTATTCCGGGGTTTTTAAGGACGTCAAATCGCTGGTCTAATTATATTTTAGGATATTCCATAGACGGCATCATATTCCTGTTACATTTTAACTCCTAATTTTTTTTTTTTTTTTGGTTAGGTTTTTTACCATTCGGGCTCCATTTTCTAATGTATAATTTTATGTTCTAAAAATAATGTACTCTTATTAGAACTGGACGGTTTTAGAGAAAAAAGGTTTTTAATTCAACAATATTACGGTATATAAGTGACTTTTGTCGCAGTTGGCTTATGTCAAAACTTATTGATAGATGTCTCATAAAGAACATACATACATTCTTAGTAACATTTTAAACTCTAATTAGCTTTATATCAAAATTTTAGTGATTTTTAGTGATGTAATTAGTAATGACAATCACTAAAATTTTGATATAGGTACTCGTAAAGTTAATTTTTTTGAATTTGTCATTTATGAAAAAAAATATATTCAGATGCACTAATTGGGCATTTAGTAAATTTCTTCTTATTATATGTATTTGTAGAACATAAATAATTTGTTTGTTATGAAGGCATCGAATCGACAGCCTTTTGGTGGAATCCAGCGCTATCAAGGCACAAATTTAGAACCGCTATATTATTTACTTTCTATTAACGATTTGCTATTCAATCTGAAAAAAGAAAAACGGAAACTATGTCATAAATAATTAACTTCAAACAAATTAAGTTAACCATAAATTATACTATTTATTCTTTTTTTCGCACACCATATACAGTGTGTCCCAATAAAAACACCTGTAGAAAATTTTTCTGGAAGGATATATCAAATATCTTTAATTTTTTGTATAGCAACTTATTAAAATTAATATATTATTTAATAAGTGTATTCCAAATTACGGAAATAATTTTAATTAAGAAAATAATAAAAATAAAATAATAAATATAAAAAAAAATAAAATAGAATAGATATAAATGTGACGAAATAAGTCGCATTCGTTTATTTTTGATGGATACAGAACCGTCAGAGCGGCGCTCCGGAGAAAAGTGTTTTTGTCTGCCGTTAATTATTTAGGTACTTATCTGCTTTGTTTGCCCGACTGTCTCGAGAAAGAGGCGGTTAGTGGATATCCACCAAGAGATGAGAGATTGCCAGATGTATGGCCGGCATCTTAAGAATGTCCGACAAGAAGGAAATAAATACTCGTCGCTGAAGTGGATGTTTTACGAAGACACAATTGTTTCGCACAAAGAAGATTATCGGGATGATGAAAAGCGGACTTAGTTAAAAAAAGAAAAAAGAGGTAGTAGATTGCTTGAATGTTTTTAGATATGTGGTAAAATAAAATCTGTTTAGCAGTCTTATTGTTAATGCTATTAGTTGTGCAAAAATGTTTAATTTTAAAGCTGGTATTTAAACAATTAAAAGAAAAAGATGTTTGTTTTATAATCATCATCGGGAGCAAGCAAACAATTGTATACATATATTAAATCCTGGAAAATTTTAATTTAAACACATTGCATTAAAATCCTATTTGTACAGGAATAGTCATGTGTGACAAATTAGTTATGAATTAAAAAAAAAGCAAACTTTGGCCCAAATTGGTCTAGGACAATTTTTTTTAATTCGTCTAAAAATGCCAGCTTTCCGAATATGAAAAAATATTTTATCTCCGAGTAATAGGGAAAAAGTTATTCAATTTATTTATAAATTAAAAATGTTACTATTTTAGAAATATAAATTTTCAATGAAAAAAACGATTTTTTTTCACTTTTTTTTATTCATAATGATAGTTTAGCTCTTCTTTTTTCTTATGGTGCCCGTAGAATTGCTGTATCTTCATTATTTTCTGACTAATGTTATTGCAAAATAATGGTCTCTGGGATAAACAATTTGAATAAAATTTAAACTATTTGATGGATCGATCTGAAATTTGGAGGGTTTATAAAGTATCACAAGACCCAACTTTTCATGCACATAACATAGTTGTAGGTGGATTTTTGCAAGACTTATTGTCAATTTTTATTTTTCTCTTATTTTGCAAATTTCTAAACAACAGAGTGAAATTATTGAATACATTTTCACTCAATATTAAGCATTTTGATAATTTTACTCATTTGTGATATTTTAACTAAAACTGAGTATTTTCACTCAAATATAGATACATGTTAAATAATTTCTGCAGGTAAACTGGTATTTGGTGCACTTGTAGCTAAATATAGGTAAATATCCTCAATTTTTTAGTGGCCCCACCCCTTCTATGGTTGTCGTGCGTTGTCTTTATCTATTCCCATCATTATCGTTAAAATTATGTTTAAATGCAGTGGTTTGATTACAATAATTAAAATCATTAATAAGTCTCGATTAATATTCTAATGATTACAATAAAAATAAAGATTTAATTTAAAATACAAAATTATTATATCTATCGACTCGGATCTGAGTTAGGGATATTAAACTAACCATAAGTAGTAGTAATTTATACTTAAATTAATAGTTACTAGTGCGAAATCTTATTCAGGTACCTGACGATTTTTAAATAAATATCTATTGATAATTTTATTCCAATATAACTTATTAAATAAGGAAATTTTGGACAAAACATGGTCGAAATTTTTATCAATAAATATATTTATTAGAGAAAAATAATTAATTAATTAATTAATTAACTAATTAATTATTTATTTATTTATTAAAATAAAAAATTAACTTATTATAGTAATTCTGTAAATAAATAATCATTTGTTTTTAAAAATGAAAAATACATAAACAAATACAATATGTATGTAGTTAAAAATTAAACTCATTAAATATTTAGTTAATTCTCTTTTTGCTCTTCGCCCTTTGTCTATCCCGTTTCATTGTTTTAAAATATGTAGGAATAAAAATAGGTACGTTTTATGTTATTCTTTAATATAAATTAGGTAAACGGGATCTGGATTTCTAGTCTTAATTGTTATTGACCCGGAACAAGATTTTTTTAACGATTTTTTAAATTTTGTTCCTTAATTTTTTGAAAAACCGCAAATGAAATAGTTATTTTGTTATCAATAAACACTATTAACCCTTAAGGCTCTTAGAATGTTGTTGTTTTCTTCCAAAGTGAAAAAGTTATGGTAAAATATTTATTAAAAGAATTTTTTTTAGATTTCCAACTCTCTTAATATTGAGTTTTAAAATAAATAGGTGCGAGAACTTGGTACTGTTATTTTTATGAGTAAAATTACCCCTATTTTATTCTAATTTACGAATACCTTAATCTTAAGAAAACCACCCTATCCAAATATGTAAAAATGTACATTCCACTTAAAGAAAAACACAATTTTGGTTTGTACCAACGAAATACAGCATTACACTGTTCTCTAATCAGTGTTTTGAAACCGGAAGAACATTTCCTAAAATTTAGTTAGTATCATTATTTTCCAGAACGTGAATAACCCTGTGCAATAAATACTTAGAACGTTTTTTTGTTATCTAGTAAATTTCAGTAAAATCACATTAACCTAGCACCTTCTGCAGAACGCCTCTGGATTAACTTTTAACGATACAATAAATTAGAATTATTAACTTCACCATACTTATATTATTTACAGGAAACAAAGAACTTTATATTGTTTTGTAAGGAAGAAAATTCAACGCCTCGGGACACTTGCACATCCATTAAAGTTAATTACTAAGGGCACATGAGCTGGTATATTATTTTTTCGTAAAGTAAACACGGGAGTTTGTTCCGGTTTGAAATTTTATCCGTATTAAGGCATTTTCAAAACAAACGAGTGAAGAAGCAAAACAAACGCCGCTTTAAGACGAGACTATTTGAAGTTGGCCAACCAAAAAGGCAGTGTATGCGATTTTCAATTATAAGTACGTGAAAATCAGATCATATGTTTGAAAAATTTACCTTTTTCGTGAACTCGCAAACAAGAGGTGTAAATTAATCATTACCATGAATCAATTTATAATAGTTCTTGTGTTTAGACCTTAGGTTTTTTAATAAAAACTTTTTTTACGGTTTTCTACCTTTTGTGTGGAACATACGTAATTCGAAACGCCTTATATAATTCAAAGAAATCTCAAGTTATGAAGGACATCAAATATCTAATAAATCTGTACATTTTTATGTTTTTTTATTTGGTAGTATTTTATTTTAACCCATCCAATAGAAAGTTTCATTTACAGAATGGGAAAATACGGAAAATATTACAGAAGTAGATCAACAACACGATAAACATCTATCTAAAACAAAGAAACATCTAAAAAGTTTGTCTTTAACCGGGTGCTAATATAATTGTTTAATGTGATATTTTTACATTAGATCGTACTTTAAAATATGTTTACGAGAAGTTAAATAAAAACACTGATCATGTCTACGATGTAAATAATATAGCAGCTCAGAAAACTTATCTTTTCGATCTTCTAAAAAACTTTATGAAAATCTTCGCAGACATAAGTAATTCTAAATTTAATTTTTATCCAGGACTTAGCAAGTAGCACAAAATAAAACGCAGGAACACTTAATGGTGTCTGTTCTTACAGTTCCCAACTAATAATGGAATGTTGAGCATGGTTCGATAAAGTAAAGATAAGAGTTGTACAAAAAACTAATGCTATAAATTCCCAAAATTCCTAGGGCGAAGCAGGGTGATTAAGAACTTATCCAAAAAAAAATTTTTTGAGTGAACAGGGTACCTACTCTTACAAATACAATTTTGTAAAAAAATATTGTTCAAAAATAATTTAAAAATACTGTTGCACCAAGCATTCATTATGTATTTTAAACATTACGCCATGTTTGGCATCACAGTAGGTTTTTATTTGGTAGTCAAGAAAAGTTGTAAGAAAAGTTGTAAAAAATAATGTTGATATAGGTCATAACAAAAAATTATCATAATAATTATTGTAATCAAAGTAACAAAAATACAGTCCACTAAACAAAATATAATATCTTTGATTCAACACATAATCAATCCCGAGCAGCAAGAGCCCTACAAGACAGGTTTGTAGCCAACAAATACACTTCTGTAAAACCTAACAGCAAAGTGTAATAAATAATAATGAACGGACAAAAATCTCTTTTCCAATAAAATAAATACATAAAATGTTATAACACATATTTCATATCAACAAATATAACTGCTTTTGCCGCTATTGTTATTATTAATTAATAAAATTAAATTTTGGTTTTAATTAATAAAATAAATTGACATGCCTGGTGTTACAACAACTGTTCAAAATCTTGTCTTCCGATGTGTAAACACATTTGGGCCCATCTTACCCAGTTTCTACGAACTAACACAAAAGCTGCTTCACCATAACACAAATGCTTCACCATAACACAAAAAATGTTGTCTTGCTTCACCATAAATTAAAACAATATCCATCAACTTCAAGTTGCTATACACGTAAGTCATTTTTGGCACTTGAAAAACTAATGTAAACACTATCGCAAAACTATGATTTTACAAATTTGATGCATCTATTCCCAAATATTTTTGAATAAGTTGTGAATCACCCTGTATATACAAGGTAATAAGAAGTAATTTATATCCAACAGTGTACATCAAATAAACTCAAACCCCTTTGAAACATTGCATATCTTGGCAATAGGTTTACAATTTGAAATTTCATATTTTTACATGTAAAAATAGGACACACCTTTGTACAAATATTTATTGAAGGAATAAACGCAACACAAAGAGGACTCACAAGAAAAGGTGGGATGTCAATAGCTCCTGTGGTAAATTTGAATTTCATTTTTGTTTAAGAGTCTCGTACTTATTAACTAATTATTATTAGTTATTATTAGTATTAATGGCTTGTTTTTAATTAATTAATTATAAGGTCTTCTTGTTCTCTAAAGCTATCAATTAATCAATGGAAAATGACTTTTACCAAAAATTACGAAAGCATTAAAAATACTGTAACACGAAATCTGTTATATTCCCCGTCTCGAGAAATGGTGTATGGATACTTTTACAATATACAGGATGATTCAGTCATAATGTCATTAATTTTAACCACGTATTCGGAGGCCTAATAAAGAGAGAAAATAAAAAAAAATACACGACCTTTAAAAAATAAGTAAATTACCCCTTAACGCCCGTTAACTCGACGCCCTACTTCGCAACAGGGAACGCGTCGGCCGGCGAACTACGAAGCGTTCGAACGTTGAAGAGAAACAGCTGATTTCCTTAGTCGTCGTGAATTTTGCAATTGGTTTCAAAATCAAAGTGGAGCGGATTCCAACTTTATTAATAAAGACGAATGAGTGTATTTTAAGCCGTACTGGTATTTTAAATAGGTAGGTACCACACTACTCTTAGCAATAAGTCACAAGGTACTACAAACTCATATTCAATTATAAAACATAGTGAAAACGTTGATAATATTACATTCGAAAACAATTATTGTTATACATTTGTTTTTATTAACAAATAAAAAATATTTAACATGTAAAAAAAATATCTTATTCACTCATGTGTTTAGATAAAAATGTCTGTTTTGATCGTTCACTATTAAAACCACAGTAAAAGCTAGGTTAGTGACCGAATATCGTAGGGTCAAGATTCACTCTCGATAAACCTTTGAAGGTCAGCGGTCTGAAAAGGGGTTCAAATAATGATTTGAAATTTTTTTTTCAGCGTAAATATGTATTTTCTATTTTTTTCAATCGCGTATTCGTATTCTACTCATTTTTCTTATCTTCTCTTAAAATGAATGACATTATGATTGAATCACCCTGTACATTGGGCCATAATATTATATTACAACACAAAATATTGACTGAAAACTGAATACCTATTCCATTCCATTTTTTTATTCATTCCAATTTGACTCGTTACATACGAATGTGCAAAAAGTATTTGCTGTACTTGTTATACCTTATTACATTCAAGAAATATGATCATATTTCACTATAATTGACACATAAATACATACAAGTATATACGTATATATAAGTGAAACACAAAAAATTGTAAAAATATGTCGCATAAGTTCTAACAAGCATTTAAGATATAGAAGTGACAAAAAAATTCAGAAAAATTGAATAGGATAACAACACTATCAGGATCAAACCTTCACACTCATTGAACTGAGCATGTACAGAGTTTCAACACAAAACAATGTGTCAAAAATGAGATGAAGTTTCCTTGTTTGCTCGTAAACGTTTGTTTTTAAGTGACAGGGTGTTAGTTTAAAAAAAATGTTATATATTTTTAAATATCTTCTGAACCATTGATAAGTACATCAAAAGTTTAGAACACGACAGTGACAGCTGAAACCTCAAAAATTAACACTTCACTGATATTCACTGTAAAAACATAACCTCTGACTACAGCCCATTAAACTTATTTTAAAAAATTCAGATTTCAATACACAAATAACGAATATTAGGTAAACTTATTTCTCTCTAGTACTGGATAATTAATTTTCAATCTAGTGGCTTTAGCAATGACTTTCTTGATTACGGCAAACCGCAAACACCACAATTTTAAATTTCGATGACCATAACCAATAGGTATCCCTTAGCACACAGATAGATAGTTTTGCTGCAAAAGCACTAGATAAATACACATGGTTCTTTTTTAATCAAACTTGACTATTTAAGTCAAGTTATAATTAGTTTTTTAAAATGCACTTTAAATCTTGTGTACGCCGCCACTGTAATATTCATGTATTACAAATACACGAATTGTAGGCAACCTACAATGCATGTAAAGGGAGATAGTGCGGATCAACGGGGGTCAATTGTTCCGCATTTAGATACAGTATATCCGAACTGTAAATTTGAATGTTATAAAAGTTAATAAAAGTCAAAGAAACGGTTTTTCGCTAATAAAAAAAAAACCTAAATTGAAAAAAGTTAAATGAGAAAGTTGTAGCTATTAAAAAAAAACAATCGATTCGTATATTTAAATATATAGATTGCTATATTACTTTTTGAGATATATGGAAAAACCCGTCGAAAATTGACTTTTTTACGACGAAATTTCAAAAAATAAACTATTGATACATGTTTCTAACAGTCAAAGGAAACCTCTGTATAAATATGATCCCCATTCAAAGTTACACCCTGTGTGTATTATACACAAATTTTTACTACCTATACTGAAAATTGATGTGAGTTTGTAGTTTATTGTCCTGAATTTTGTATAGTGTATAATAATCTTTTGTATTAGAAAACCAAAATTTGTTTCAGCATTAGGTTGTCGGGTTGACGTATGTGTCGATTTGTTATTTTCACGGACGGCGTTTTTCTTTTAAGTGTTGTTTAAAATATATACGCATTTATCGCTCTGCCTGTATTAAAAGAATACACTCCACTAAATAATTTCCGAAGTGGTAAATACAATTTTTAAAATCTGTAGTTCGTGAGACACTTTAAACCCTGACCATAAGCAAAATCCCTTATATAATTTATTGGACAAGTCTCAACTTTTCCAGCAATCCATTACTTTGTCGGGCCGCGACGGCATTTATCTTAATATAAATTTTATGAAATCGCTCTGAACTTCTTAAAACTACAATTATACGGTAAATTCCCGCTCGACTAGGACTTTTTAATCAGCAAAGTTCCGCGATAGTGCAGGTTAAGCCGCCACCTATTATTAAGAATTAAATTTAATGAAAAGTCTAATTGAACCTAATGCGAGGAAGGGATTATCCTTTTGTACGGCCACGAAAGTACTTTTATATATCCGCTGAAATCCCGTCGGTTATATTAGAGCAATTTTAGCCAGGAAGGATGCAATGCGACGAGATATATAACATGCAATGCCGTACTATCTTCTGTATTATACGCTATAAGCGACTGTCAGAAGAATATTTTCTACTAAATCATCTCAAGATATATAAATAAGGCGCTCAAGAAATATTAAAATCAGTATTTTACTAAAACTATATTCCAGGGCGTTGTCGTTACTGGAAATATTATTCCAAAACTTATATCTTACCGAGAGAGAAGATTTGTACCATATAAAAATAAATTTAAATCACTAATTTATAAATACGAGTATTTGCAAACAAAAATTAAAATTCGTAAAATGTGACAAATACCAGTTCTGTTAAATTGTTAATTGAATATATGTAAAGCATCTAAATTCTCTAAAAATTTGTATACAGAGTGGTCCTTAAGTAATTGTACATAGAAGTATGGTAGATTTGTGACTTTAAAATATTACGATTTGAGCCAACTTGCCTTAATAAAATATTGATAATAAGAAAGATACAGGGTGTTAAAAGTGAAATTTCAAAATTTATTTTTCGGAATAACTTGAACGTTTTTGGACATTTATACAAAAAAAATTTTAACTGGGGATTTTTTGGTATGAGAAATCATAACTTGGTATCTAATTTAATGTATCTTTTAGAGGGCGCCAGATAAGCCACATGTGTGGCATAAATGTACGCTCAACTTTTTTACCCATCAAGGTAGCGTTCTTTTGGGGAAAAAATATTAAAGGCACGGCATTGCAAGAAAAATGTATACTTGTTAACAACCTCTAAACTTAACGGTTTTCGAGATAATCGAATTTTAAAAATTGGCTGCATAATTCTTCTTTAATTCATTAGGAGAAATATTAACGTGGAAGTCGTATACGCTTATCAAGTTTTTACATCAACAGGATGAATATTAACGTAACGTAAGAGTTGACATCAAAAATTTAAAAATTTTAAAAATTTCAAAAATTAAATAAAAGCAGTTAAATTATAAGTTTAATGATCATAATTAGAAATGAATTTTACACATATTTAGAAAAGAAAAAACTATTACAAGTTTAATTATGTCAAAGTAAGTGTTCGATATGTCGACCATTCTCTTTGATGCATTTATCCATACGTTCCATAAAAGATGGGCTCATATTAAATAACATGATTGGTCCAAAAGAAACTGCAGTTGCATTTATTTCTTCCCAAAGTTGGTTGCGAGTATTTATGGGACTTTTATAAACAAGTTGTTTCATTGCGCCCCATACAACAAAATCGAGAGGGTTAATGTCTGGGCTACGTGCTGGCCAAGGGAAATGAATAACCACGACTAATTCAGCGTTCAGGAAAGTTGGTATTTAAATATATTCTGACTTGATCTTGTATAATCCACATATTTTGCCTGAAATTTAGTGGCAATTCTTCCAAAAGATCAATGAAGTCATTTTGTAAAAAATGTAAGTAGTTCTCACCATTCAAAGTATGCGGGAAATCGTATGGCCCAAAAAAATGGTCACCAATGATCCCACACCCTACATTTATTTTGAATTCGTGTTGAAAATGTCTTTATCTTTTAAAATGAGGATTTTTCAATTTCCCAGATATGATTATTTCTTAAATTAAAAATACCACGGCGGCTAAATGTTGCCTCGTCTGAATATTAAATCAAGTTAATGAATATTTTGCTTTTATTTAATTTATTTTCATGATTCTACAGATTGTTTGCTTTGTTTAGGAAGAACATAATAGATAAAAATTATGAAAATTAATCTAGTAATTAATTACAATAAATATTATTTCATTAAATTAGGCCAAACCCAATTGACGGGGTGCAGAACACAGTGGCACAGTCGGATATAAAGAAAGAGAAATATTCTTTGATACTTAAAGTACTTTTTTCCATTTAAAATGTAAAATTATAATTTGAATTAGTTAACAACTTTTAAAGTAAAGTAAAAATACAAAAGCTTATATTAAAAACGTATAATTAAAAATATACTTGCCATGGTTTGCCATTTGAACGTACCTGTAAGAAAAAAAATAATTAAAATCATTTTCGAAAACAGACGAAAGAAAATATAATTCTATCAATGGGAATTAAATCATAACCACTTGGAGAGAGTTAAAACAACTCTTAAGAAGGTTTATCTGATTTGGAATTGAACAAATATTCATAAAAAATTAATATAAGCTTATTAATATGAAGAAAATTCTCAAAAAAAATTATGAGTAGTTTGGATACCTAATAGCTGTTTTACATTGACAATTTATTGATCAATTAATTCATGAAGTCGCTTCATCAAGAAATTGGACAAGTGTAATGCACCAAATCTGCTGTCAAATAACTTCATGAATTTATTTATCAAGTTCTTGACGAATTAGAGGATGTTCTAATTTTCGTCAATTTCTTCATGAAGTTCGGAAGTACCAACCCAACAGATTTCCAACCTCAGATCAATAATGAGGTTAAGTTATTGGAATATGTAAATAATTGTGAGGCGTCGTACTAGTTTTACAAACACTAATATTTATATAATATGTGTCAAAACGGTACCGCTGTTGTATCACTACAATTATGACTGGAAAGGTGACATTTTTGAGATTTATTTGCTTGTTTGATTCGTTGGTAGAACTGATTCATGCGTCAAAAAACTTGACAAAGTCTGTAGCAGTGTAAAACCACACTGTTTACCAATAAATTCGTGAATTAATTCATGAAGAACTTCGTCAATTTATTCATAAATAAATTGTCAATGTAAAACAGCTATAAGAGACGAGATATTAATAAAATACGATTTAGTACAGAGTCTTGTGAGAATGCAGATTTTTTTGGTCTTTCCACTTAGAATGCGCAACAGTTGACGAACAGTTTCCACAGCAACTTATATAAATAGGAAATCGATATCTAAGGAACCGTATGACAGCTTGTAGAAATCGATTAGGTACTTGTAAGATACATAATTTATAATAATTCTCCTTCAAACTGCTGTCGTTGACTAACTTATCCTCCATATACGTGATAGCGGTAACACCGCGGTCTCGACGTAGCGTATAATTTGAAAATCGTAAGTGTCCAAACAAACAGAATGATCGAACGGGAGCGAGCAAACGCCGACCCGAGAGCGCCAGCCAAGTGCAACGTTGCCAAATCTAAAGGCTTTCTACTTTAGTCACTAGTGAATCTACAGAAACTTTCGTTAGACTTTAGACGGACCCGATAAACCTCCTTAAACCAGTTTGTTGTAAATAACTCTATTATAATTTAAATAAAATATATTTTTTGTATTTACTCAAATGAGAATAATTCAAACGGTTATTAATTTTATAGCAGCTAGAGTGTATGGTATCTTGATTTACTGTTTCTATTTCCATACTCGTTGATTTCGGAAAATCCAATGGCGTAGAAATTTGACTTACTTATTCTTCAGAAAAAAAGAAAATTCCTACGCCAATGTGGTCATTTAACCACTATGTTAGCTTCTAGCTTAGTTCTTAGAGCAATCCAAAACAGCTTCCAAAATTCATTGTTTCGAATCAAATGTTACTTCTGACTGTTGGGAACTGCTTCCAACGCTCTAGGAAAAAGCTATTATATCGAAAATTGCATTTGCAACAAAATATTTCCCCAATTTTCATTTTTGTAAAGTGAACAACTTCAGAAATATTTTCGATTTATTCAACTGCTGTTTATTTATATTAATGAAAAAAAAAAATAGTAATTGGAAAATGATATATTTTTTTTAATAAAGTGGAATACATGTTTTTTTTTATATATGTAGGTACTTGTACAATTATTAATATGTAATAAAATAGATTGACGGAATTTTCAAAACACTTATTATACAGGGTGTCCCGAAATTCATGCAAGAAAATTTGGTCATAAATTCTTAAGGCAAATTTAGGGGACGCGTATTTTGTCTTTTTCCCAACTGGCACCCTCTTTCGGAGTTACAGCCCCCTGAAATCTGTCCCTAAGTAGTCTTTTTTATATCTCAAAACCATGTTGTACGATAATCACTAAATTTGGTACACAGGGGTTTTATGACATGTGGAATCTTACAGTGCTACGCATTTTGGAGAGAAACTCCCTTAAGACACTTTTTCATGGGCCCCCTTATCTTTGGAACCAGAAATATTTGGTCGCAAATTTGATTTATTTTTTAATTATTAGTTAGAAAACCATTGAATTTAGAAACTTTTTTGTCCCTTGATATTTATTTCGTAGAACGCAATGTTTTTGAGGAAAATGGCGAATCACGATATGCATTCGATCACATTTTGACATTTTTCTCGAAAACATTGCATTTTACGAAAAAAAGTATAAAGAGACAAACAGTTTCTAAATTTAATGGCTTTCTAGTGGACTAATAATTTTTAAGAAATTTAAATATGCGACCAAATTTTTTTGGCTCCAAAGACAAGGGGGCCCACGAAAAATTGTCTTAAGGGGGTTCCCCGCCAAAACCTGTGTACCAAATTTAGTGATTCTCGTACAACAGGGTTCTGAGATATAAAAAAAAGATTATTCTTAGGGGCGGACTTCAGGGGGCTGTAACTCCGAAAGAGGGGGCCACTTGGCAAAAATAAAAAATACGGGTCCCCTAAATTTGTCCTAAGAATCTGTGTCCAAATTTTGTTGCATGAATTTCGGGACACCCTGTATAATATATTTAATTAATATTTCTACGAAATTAAAGAAATTATTGTAATAGTTTTATATTTCCTAAACAAATAAATGCTAAAAACTCAAAATCGAACTTTTTAATGACCGAAATTCAGTGTCTTTTAATAACAATTTTCAATAAAAATAACGGTTCACTTGGAATATATTTACGAGCTGTTCGATGAAGCATATCATTGTAAAAATAGCATTATAATTTACTAAATTTAAGTCCTTCAACTTTGTCAAAGCCGGTGACCATCTTCCTTGACGCCAATTACGAAAAAAACACTCAATAATCTTAAAACAAAGAAATACACAGTTATGAAAGAAGTCCTATCTAGAAATGAAAGCCATTTCTTAAAAATCGAGAGAAAAGTGTCAAACGCAATATATTTCACAACAAACAACGTCACATTAAAATGTATGCCCAAATGATTCACCGGTTTAACGACAAATACCTTGCAGGATACCAGGAACTATAAAGACGAAGATGATGAACTACACATAAGAATGAATAAGCTATGGTCTGGGGAAACCGTTAATAATAACGACCGCATTAGCCTCGGCCATAATAGAAGCTAACAGACAACGTGAATTTTTAATAGGAACGACACCTATAAATAATGTTCAACGCCGCAAGCACTGTAACACAAAGGATGTATAGTTAGAATAAATTTATTAAAAGTAAAAATGTTGTATTTAATGACTGTAATTACTACGATTGTATAAGTACACGATGAGATAATTAGCTCTGGTAGATTTCTAGCTTCTGAAAAGAATGGAGAAAATTACTGAAGAAGATCTTTGGCTAAAGTAATGATATAACTATTAGAAACAAGAATAGGACAAATTTATTTGTGGGTTCTTAACTGTTGACATTGCAGGAAACAACTACTCTGTGAACCAAAGCCCTAACCAGCATTGAGTTACATCCTGAGTATCTAGAAAACAATTAAACTCATTTATCAGTAAAACCACCAGACATATACCGGCGTGAGTGAGATATAACCTACAAAGTGAGTTACTCCTTAAATGTCACTCAATGGCCCAAAGCATTGCTTATACATACAGGCAGATAGCAATCTCACATAATATATCTTACCCAGTAAAATCATGTCGGTACATAAGCTAAATCATTCGTCGGTCGTTTCCCCTGTGGCATACTGATGAGAACTCGTAAGCTCAAAACAGTTCTATGGCGAATTAGACAAGGCGAAAACCTCGCATTCGTGGGAGAAATTTTCCGTCTCGATTTTTTTGCATATTCAGATTCGTGAGATGTTCTTTAACATGAATCAAGATGCCGGCCGGAAATCTGGTGCCCATTTGTTTAAACAAACTTTTTTTAAACAAATTGTAAAAATTGGTTTTTTCACTCCGGAATTTTTTTTAGGTTTTTTGGCACATTATAAACAAAAGAATTCCTATGCACTATGCCTCTAAAATTGATAGTTTTAAAGTTATAAATAATTTAAGTTGCTAAAAATCGTTATTTTTTATGTTGCCAGGTACCTAAATTAAAATTTAAACATCCCCCTGCAAGGTGCTGAAGAGTTTTTGGGACTCGCATTATTCTAAAGCTTTGTTTTTTAATTGTTAATAAAGCGCTATGGGAATTTTAATCCAGAAATCGGCTGTCGAAAATCATCAAATTCGCATTTTTAGCAACTTAAATTGTTTATAACTTTAAAACTAATTGTAAGTATCAATTTTAGAGGTATAGTGCATAGGAACTTTTTTGCTTATAATGTGCCAAAAAACCTAAAAAAGAACTGGAGTAAAAAACCAATTTTTACAATTTGCTTAAAAAAGTTTATTTAAACAAATGGGCACCAGATTTCCGGCCGGCATCATCTTTCAAAATTCAATTTTGAAAAATAAATTTTCAAAATTTTTTTATGTTATTTTTTTCAATTTCACATTGAATATTTCAAATGCCCAAATGTTGAAATTTAGAAAAAGATATTCAGAAAATTATACTGAATCATTTTCTGTTCAATGTCGATGCGATTTATTTCTTGGTATGTTATATTTCATCGAGTTAAAATTAATTGCATTAAGTATAAGTTGATAACCCCAAGTAAATCTTCATCCATTTTTATACACGCGTCGGTATACGATTTATTGATCCTTTTTTCGAAAGTTTTCAAGCCTTAAACACAATGTTCTTTTAAACTAAGTACCTTTTTTCATTAAAAACTCTTAGCATTTATCAACAATTTTTTTCTTCGACAATTGAAGTATTCAACGCGAAATTGTGAGAAAAACGCAAACATGTTTTTTTTTAAATCTTAATTATGATTAATTGATATTTAAGGAGCAATAAATTAATCTCCTTTAATTTTTTTAAAACTGACGATTTAGGAAAGGAAAATGGTTCTACCGATCGATTAAAAAATTTACAGGCCTCATGGATATGTATTGAGCTAAAAAAAACCTACAAACATTGGCATTTTACGCAATATTTGCAAAGTAGTCGTTAATTTTCCAAAACAGCAGAGAAATAAATTTTTTTGCACTTTTTCAAATTAACACCGAATATAAGAAAAAATTTTTATCAAACATATCAAATGGCAATTGAAGAGGATGGATTTAAGTTCACCTTTCGTTCGCTGTACGTTCATGAAATACCGATTATAAAAAAAAGTGACTTTTCACTCAATAGCTGATATCTCAATGAGAAATAATCGTTCAAAAATAAAAAGAAAAACAAATTAAAGCTGAGGAAACAGGCTAAATGGGATTGGCATTGCTTAAGACAGAAAAGCAGTTTTGAAAAAAAAAATTGTAAAATTTTTGCTTTGTATTATTTCTTTTGATTGCCCCGATACTGATTTCCAAAAAAATGTTAGTGTATTATAATAATTATTATTATTGACAATTCGAATTATTTAATAAATTGTTTTATTAAATGCATTATTTTCAAGAAATCCGCAAAAAATACAAAAATATAGATTCAGAACTTAAGCAAGATTTAAAAAAATCAAATAAAAAGCAATAAGTATTGTATATCTTTGAACGACTTCAGTGAGCGTTATGCGAAGGAACAAAGTAAACGAAAATTAGCTGTATCATCCTCATTTAGATTTCCAAATGGTAAGAATTCAAAACGTCCGTAAATTCTCATCTGCGTTATCTAAATACGTGATTGCCGCCGTGGAATCCTTCGCCTCTAACGAAGCGCCCAGATAAGCCACCATAGAATTCCTCATTTCAGTGGAATAATTATGACCATAAAGGAAACGCGGCACATAATAAAATTACGCCGCATACCTAACGAAACGAATTCCAGTTTAACAGCCATTGTTTATTTATACGCGGCCCGTACACCGGATGTCTTGGCCGGAGTGCCTGGGTACGCGGGACCCTCTCATAACCTTGAAAGGTCATGTACACCGGAGGACGAAGAACGTAGCAGTTACCGCAAGTTGAGTACGACGCACGACTTCTTGCCACTCTTGCGGGACGGCGATATCCGACTGACAAGTACAGTTTGTTCCAGATTTATCCAAAAAACTTTGAGGATATATTAAAAGTAAAATGTCACCAAAAAAGTTACAATAAAATATTTACATACTTCGAGTAACATGTTTGAAGGCCTCCAGGTAGCCTCAGCCGATTTGATTTGCCTATTTATCACTGTGGTTCTCATAGTGTTCTTATTACAGTGGTTTATTATTTACATCAGTTTCATAAGTGTTTAAAATAGCATATGCGTACAGCAATACAGAATTGATTTATGTTAAACAAAATGCAGGTTGTCTACAGAGCGTCCACATGATATCTTGGAGGAATCAGCTTTATTGTGAAATAAAATCTGCGTACAGCATTTGTGACGTCACACCGCTGGACTGACTCGACGGATCTTAGTACCTATTGTATCAAGTTATTTATTTATAGTACGGTTTAATTTTATCCCTGTTTATTGATATTTTCCACCTGTGATTAATTAAAGAAATTTTTGTGACAAAAAATGAGTTAAGGATTATTTTTAGTAAACTACTTTTGCTTAACTAAAAATAACACACTAAAAATAGCAGATCGGTAAATTTTTTTGAAAAATGATATTTCTATGACAATGGGATATCCAGTTGGCTCGTCAGCCTCCATCTTGACTAGCCCCGAGAGGGTAGATTCCGCTGAATGGCCTGGAGACCTACGTTCGTCTACCACCATTGAGCTTTAATTTGTTCCAAATCACTGGGACTAGCACTGATTTTAAGTTCAAATTCGGGCTTCAACTGACCCTTAAAAGTTCAAGCAGAAGGTTTAGACACCCTATACAATGTTCTGCTTCCGCACTGATTCTATGAAATCTTAGAATTTCAACTCTGCGAGTTCTATGACTCTATAATCTCTTAGCAGTGCCTGATTTACCTATAGGCTGGTCTAGGCTGCAGCCTACAGGCCCCCACCAATTAGAGACCCCCACCATGTTGACAAAATTTTTTTTAATGAAAATATATTTTTTAAGACCTCCCCATCATGAACAACACCAAAAAGGATTTTTTTTTCTAGAATAGGCCCCCACCAATTTTCAGCCTACAGGCCCCCACCACTGTAAATCAGGCACTGTCTCTTAGTGTGACTAGCACTAGATTTTTAGGACTGGGGTCCCTGTTTAGGCCCTGCAAGTGGCCTAGCCTAGAGAACTTCTTGAGCAGGATGGCTCGAATAAGGCCTTTTAACTCGGATTTGTAAAACTTTTATATAGAAATTTGTATTTATTTAAAAATTATTTGTTGGTCAGATAAATAATAATGTCTATGGGATTCAGAATTATATAATACAAGTAATAATTTCTTCGAGAACTACGGACATAAACGTATAAATGTCTAGTACGCACTCTGGGCGCGAATCCATCTCCGCTTAAAGTACTGCAGACGCCCAGAGTCGACATTCAATCGCATTTCGATCTGGCCTCCGCCTCTGGCGTCTTTTGAGTTGGCGATCTGGTCTACGGCGTCCATGTAAGGCCTCTTCGAATTATGGAATTTCTCTGGATATTCTAGATTAATGATGGACAGGGTGTTGTATGTATTAGGCCGGAATTTTTAAATTTTCGGAAATTTTCTGAATTTCCGAATACGGACCCAATATTCGAGACGTAAATCAGGAATGTCAGGGACGAGAGCTGCGACATTGGGGCGGTTGCAACTTTGTGTAGCGGTTTTACAATGCGACGACGAGAAAATTGGAAACATCGGTGAAAATTCAACGCTCCGAACTTCCCCATACATATGTTCTTAGTATGATCATCACCATCGACTCTACCGTTGTTGGATCGGCAATTAACGGGTTTATTCCGGTTTCCGATTGGAAATATAGGTGAATTTTGAAGTGGAAATACTACATTATCTCGTGCTATACACTTGTTACATTTATTTATTTATTTATTTATTTATTTAATCTGAACATTTGCTTCTCTAAAACATTACTATTTTTGTAAGTAATAAGTATGTATCTAATAATAAATTTGAATACGGAAAAACGTTTTCAGTTTCTAAACAAACCTGACGACTGAAGATTTTTCTGGGTTGTTATAACCTTCCAGCGCAAAGCCGAGTAAATTATGTATCGCGGACTATTTTATGTACAACGAGGCGTTCTTTGCGACCCTTTTTGTTGAGGCACGTAAAAGGTTACGAGTGGGCATCTCTTTAAGGCTGAATTAGTCTGAATAATGCAATGAATGGCATGAGAAGTGGTTGAACAATTCACGAAACCGCTAAATTAATTCGTCAGGCGTATTATGCAGGCTGTTACCATTACGTACATTCGTAATGAGTTTGTTTTTACTGTATTATTCAGTTGATTAATATTAAATTTTTAATGTACTACTTTCGCCTTAATGGACGTGGTATCCTTTGTTTTGCAGAAAGGGAGGATTTTGTGAGTTTCCACTGTAGAATCTAACAAAAACATAACGACGATTGTGTGGAGCTTCTAAATACAAATCAATTTATTTATTTGAATATGATGGTCAAAAAAAAAACAATCCTCTATAACAATTTTCGCATTCTTTCTCTCTATTAGTATTCCAAAATTAACTTATATTTGAATTTTTGAATTGAAGAATGACTTCAAAACTCATTAAATAAAATATTTTCCCCTAATATTTATGGTGTCGCTTTCATAAAATGTCAATTTGCTGCTACATTTCTAAATAAAACCCACAAACGCCCTTTTTGTGTGTACAATATAAAATACCTAACGGATAGAACGCCATTGGGGCATTGAAATCAATTGAAGGCACAAAACAAAAGCCCACATTATCATCCCCAGCATTCTGGAACTTTGGGTGAATTTTATTATATTAATAATATAAAACCGTACGGCGGTAATTTCTACATTGTTCGAGTTAGAATAAACCAAAGTTGGACCTTTTGTGGTGGGAATTACATTAATAATGGAGACGGCGACATACGCGCCTTGTATGAAGAATAATAAGGCCCATTTTCTCTCGTATTTACGGATGGAAACTTGTTTTAAAATTTAATGCGGCTCCCGTAACAGTTAATACAACTCTAAGCATACTTCTGGACTTTCGAGACATTAAGGAGAGCCAACGGGTTTTAATAACACACCCGCGAGTGTCCTTGAATGAAATAATTATCGTCATATTTGTGAATGACAGTTTCCATTCTAAAAACTGATCTGAACGCAGAATCTAAACATTTAGTCACACAACGTTTCGTGACCTCATCGGATCTTTTTCAGCGCATAGCTTTATTAGCATTTTTTTCTAAAGGTACCAAATAGGGTCTTTTCCCATTTTCTTATTATTAATTTTTTTAAATTTGCCTAAAATGTGTTAAATAACACTTATCTATAAAAAAAATAATATAGATTCTTCTGGTAGTTGCAAAGGCAATTGGTATCCAACACAGGCAAACATCAACAACAGCGATTTGCGATGGTTCTAGTTTGATAAAAATGTCATCATCTTGCCCCTTTATTTTATATTATTTTGTAGAACTTTCATTACGCATATGAACACCTGAGTAAAAAAAACATAAAAATGAACATTGTAATCAAACTTTACGTAATTCTGATTTTGAATGCATGATATCGAGTAAGCTGCATAAATAAAAATATTATTTGGTGACATGTTATGACTAAGAACTAAAATAATGCATTCAAAAAAGGTCTGACAAAAAAATCTGCATCTCCGATTTTAATCTAATGTGAAAAAAAGTATTAAAAACCATTTTTTTCTATATTAAATATTTCCCTACTACCGATTTCCTGACCGATCGAAATAACTTGTTTAGAGGGGAAAAAAAAAAAATGGTAACCGGAACAAAAGGAAAAAACGGAAAAGGGCCTAAAAAAAAACCAAAAAAAAAAATAAATGCGTGAGCAGGGGCGACGAAGGGTTAATTTGGGGGGGTTGAAAAGTTATGAAAAATTGTATCATTGGGATTTCTGGCGAAAGTTGAAGTCAAACAAAAAAGTATCCAATACAAAAGTTGTGCAGATGTGACTAAACTTAAAGTCGGGAGAACTCTGTACGATGATTTTCTTAAGTAGAATTTTTCATTGAAAAAAAAGTATTTCAGACCGGAAATAAATATCTCGAAAACTTCTTGATTTTTTTATATAAAAAAAATTGTGGTTATTTAAGACACAGAAAGGTATACTTTCACCAAGTTTCGTCAATATTAAGTTATTTTTGCGGAAATTAAAAATAAAAAACGAAAAATCAGAAAAAAAACAGTTTTCTGCATTTTTCTCGGAAATTTTGAGGTTATCGTAAAAAGTGGCCTCTACAAAAGTTGTAAATTTTTTCATGATCTACAACTTTCGCATTAGATACTTTTTTGTTTGACGTCAAATTTCGCCAGAAATCGCAATGATACAATTTTTCACAACTTTTCAACCCCCCAAATTAACCACCGACCTTTGGGCCCATCTTACCCGTTTCTACGAACTGGAACAAATGCCGTCTTCACCATAACAAATGCTTCACCATAATACAAATGTTGTCTTGCTTCACCATAAATTAAAACGATATCCACCAGCTCCCAAGTTACTATACCCGTAAACGATTTTTGACATTTGAAAAACTAATGTAAACATTATCGCAAAAATGTAAATACTAACATGGAATATCAGTATCGGAATCGCGCACAGTGTATAGCACGAATGACGCTAGAGAGTACAATAGTCCAGCGATGTAAAGGTTGAAAATACTACAACTTCAATATTTTTTTTTCTCGGAAACTATAAGGATTTTATAACAATTTGTTTTAAGATACTGACTCCATTTTTCATGACGTATCTATTTCTAAATTTTTTTGGATAAGTTGTGAATCACCCTGTATTTCTAATTTTTTTTCAGAAAGCTACTACATACCGGTTCTATACAGAAACTACACCGGTGTTTAAAATATTTACTCACATTTAAGATTCACCTTGTATATTTTCTCAATGAAATTCAACACTGTATGCAGCTGTTCCGGAAAATGTTTATTAAATAAGCTCTAATAATAAGCCGCAATTTAAATTTGAAACACATAATAATATCCCACCCGCAACATTGTTCGTTTACCGCGTAACGTAATATGCAACGGGTTTTTCTGTCCCTGACTTTATTCAATAATGATTATTACGAACAAACCGAAACTATTCTATTTAATAATAAATTCGGGTCAAAAACTTTGTTATACAATATGTAATATCATGGATTTCAATATAACAAAGCGTTTCATTCGGTTGTTATTTGTCGATATAAAACATAAATGTATCACGAAGAGAAACAATTCTATTAATGCTCTAAGCTACATTTCCGCAGAGTGACTCGAATTAACAAGAAATATAGAAATGTATTACGATACAAACGACTTTTTTCGTTCCGTCATCCTTTGTCATACTATCAGGAAGAATCCTGTACAGTTTTTGTAAGAATTTATGAACTTAATGATCCACAGAACCTTAGTTTCATAAAACAGATCTTTAACATAGCAACAAAATTGGAGCGGAATATCTCGGAAGATAAATAAAAAAATAACCTTGAGAAATCAGAATATGCAATCAGACAAATGAATATATGAAAATGATATAATGAAAATACGCCATGTATTTTAAAGAAATTGATATTAGAACTTATATTATAGAGAGTTTTATTCAATGATCTTCATAAGGTATTTTTCTTTGTTTATCGCCCACTTAAAATGTTAATTTTTGTTCATAATACCTACGGTTTATTGTACCTTAGTGTTTGAGCAATATCTACAGGATTTGTTGTAGTTAATCCAAACACATTTTTATTAGACTCAACTAAAAAATATTGCAAATCAACTGAAAAGGTAGCACCGTAGCAATATTTTCGGATAAACGGTCAATACGAGGACGGCTTGTTCTTTTATTGAATGCAACTGCAAATTTGGTAAGGCCAGTAAATATAGAGTTGGACGCGACTTTTTGTTTCTGCAAGCTGAATTTATCACTGTAGATGCTAAATATTATGTACAATAACATATTAGTTTCCACAGTCATAAAAATGGGGGGAAGATTATTTACAGGGTGGTTAATTGTATAATTTTTACGTAAATTCACGTTTTTCGCTCATAACTTTTTCCCGTTGCAAATTTGAAATTTAAAAAAAATTATAGATTTCAATGTATTATTATAGAATCTACCATGAAACAAATCAGTGCGATTGTGGAAGATGCTCGGGATCGTCCAGACTAATAATTAGTTAATTTGTTTATAAGGCCATAACTTGTAAACTATTCAACTTACC